>NW_004567114.1:31539862-31560586 GCF_000260355.1 Condylura cristata | reverse complement strand
GGGAATGGGATCAAAAACAGGGGGGGGGGAGAGGAAAATGCACAGGATTATGGTGATAGCACACGGGTGACTTGGTGATGGGAAACCCGCGGGGATTACAATTGAGATGGAAAAAAAAATGTACAAAATAATGATGTAAAAATAAACTTTTGTAATAAAAAAAAATCCTTTGGGAAAAAAAAAATTCTGTAAGTCCCTGACTTAATGCCACCTTATCAAATAGGCCATAGGTCTTATCTTATTTTGAAATTTTTGTTTGTTTCCTATTTCTCTTCTTCTCCCCTACCTATCCCAACACACACAGACACACACACACACACACACACACACACACACACACACGATATATACTTTATAGGAGAGAAATTTTCTATCTGTCCTTCACTCAATGCTTACAATAATGCCTGGCATGTAGCAGGGGTTCAATAAACAATAATATAATCATGAATGAACTAAATGATACCATCTTGCTGAAACTGATAACAATGACTGCTTCTGGTGAGGCAATCTCTAGCTACTAATAGTTGGGAGGTAAAATGTGAAGGCTTTCATTTCTCTGTACCCTTTGTAACTGGAAAACTTGCAATAATCACATGCATGTATTACCAACCACACTAAAAAAAAAAAGAGCTTGCTTTTGGGTAAACATTAAAGAATTTTTAATAGTTCCATTCTGTGAAACATCTATGATCCTTTGAAAGACCATTGTAAAATTAAAGAGCATACTTTCTGTGTCTTTACAGAAGTTGGGTATTTTTGCAAAGTTCTGGGCATAATAACTCCTGATATGATGATGATTCAAAAGCTGAAAAAAAAGAAAATTTTTTTTTTAAAGATTTATGCATACAGAGCTAGGGTACATGCCAGAGGTACAGGGGTGGTGAGAGGATTCACCAGAGACAGAGTGGGGAGCAGAACAGACCAACTGATGAAGTACACTGCTGAGGAGAGCAGCAGGAGGGTCAGGAGAGGTCTGCGCACCATGTGGTCACCTCCTGGGCTGAGGATAGAACTCATGCTGAAGAGGCTTTAGCTTCTTAGTGCTGTGCTTTAACCCACTGAGCCACCAGGGAGGGCCCTATGGGTACTATTTTTAATAACAGAAATTTCTGTCATCCACATATCTCTTCTTTCTTACCTACCAACAATCAGCAAACATAAGGGCTAATAAGTTTTAAGAATCTGCCATTTTCCCCCTTTGAATCTGCCATTTTCCCCCTTTGAACAACTACTTCCCTTTTCAACTTTTCTAGCGTTAGTCTTATTCTCAAAAGGTGCTGGGAATGACTTTAAAAGTGCTCAGCATACTCATTCAACACTATGAGATATAAAGTAGACTTTAAAAGTGTTCAGCATACTCATTCAACACTATGAGATATAAAGTAGTTCTCTGTGAGAAGTCAATCTTATTAAAGCAAGGAGACTGATATTTTTTTTATCTTTTAATCCTTCCAGAATCTAATCTCTTTCTATGTGTAAGATTTTTCAATTTATGAAACACTTTCCATTTTAAATAATACACGTTAAATATGAATCGAGAAGCTCCTATTCATATACTCTCTCATAATCTCTCACTACAGCATCTTCCCAGTTCAAGCTTTTCTCATTGCTCTTTCTGATCTTAAATGTTATTGAGGCAAATGTTTTGTCTTTAATCTCTTGATCACCTCCTTTTTAGATAGTGACTTTTGTGGAGAACATTACTGTGTGTTCATAATGTCTTGAAATATGTCTTCTCCTTTCATGTTACAGTGCCTTTTTCAAATCTCCCTTAAACACCACTGAAATAATTTAAAAATTAATGTAGTACGGGTGGTTTGGTGGCAGGAGAGCTAAGGAGACCACACCAGAGGTGTGTCAGAAAATTAACAAGGATGTAAAACAATGGTACTTGATTTAAAAATAAGTGATTTGTAACATTAATGCATAATTAAATAATGCAATGTTTTTAAGGTAATATTCAGTCATAGTTCTTTCTAGGAAGTAAACAGCATTGGATAGACAAATAAAAAAAGTTTCCCAGTTATGCATTCAGAGCAAGTTGTGCATATTCATTTGTCCTGTGTTGAACTCTGTAAACTAACTTATATCCTTGTGACTAGAGTGTTGCAATACCCTCTAGACATGCTTCGAGCAATGACTTGGGAATGAAGAGATGAAAAATAACACAAAAGGAACTGTTTAACTAAATTAAATACTAATGTGAAACCCAAAGGAACACATGTGCTAAGAAGCCACAACGTGTGTTTCACACAGATGCCTATACAGAGGAGGCCTTCAGTAACGCTGGCCACACAGAACTGCAGCGGGTTCTCACTTGACAGACAACAAAAACCTGTGTAATCCCTGCTATTCAGCACAGACAGTATAATGAGCAAGATAACCCAGCCCTCAGGAAGTACATGAACAGCCTGAAAAAGAGATGAGGGCAGGAAGGCCTAAAATGGATTTGAGGGGCAAGAACAGAATCAAACTGTGAGTTTGTGAATAGACAGTTAGGCCAAATATTTTAATATTTACTTGTGTTTCTAAATTTTAATTTAAACTACTTTGAATTCCCTGTATGAATAGACATGTACCATACTTGCTGCCAGAAACACTATTAATTGTATCTAGAGATCTAGCCTGAGAAATAAATTTCATTAGTAATTCTATTCTTCTCACATGTTCTGCAAATATAAGAGCAAGCATAGCATTCTTCCCATTTCAATAGAATGTTAGTTTTCTTTAAAAGTGAAAGAAAGCGGGCCCTCCCTATTGGTACAACCGGTTAGGACACAGGACTGCAAGCTAGCCTCAGCTGCTTCAGTGCGAATTCGATTCCCACCTGTGCTACATGGCATAGCAGACATCTCCTGTCTCACCTCCTGCTTCCCCTCAGCAGTGTATTTCAGTACATCTGCCTGTTCTGCTCCCCGGTCTGTCTCTGGTTAATCCTCCCACTGCCCCTGCACCTCTGGCCTGTACCCCAGTTCTGTATGAATAAATAAATAAATCTGTTTTTAAAAAAGGTGAAAGAAAACAGGTGACTAAAAGTCATACCTTCTGAAGGGAATTATGGGGAATGACTCCAGATGAAAAAGAAAAGTATGAACTTATCAAATACATGCACAAATGAAAAAGTCAATCCAGGCTCCTCCTGCAGTTTAGGAGATGTGTGTAAACTACATGACACAATTTATTAAATCAAATAGGATAAATAAGAGATCAAACAGGATAAACACTCTGAAAGTTACTGTCATCACAATAGTCTTTCTGATAGAGTATCACAGTTAGTATAAGAAATATGTAAATTTATGAGTACTGTGTTCTAAGCAAATTACAAAATTTTCTTTTTTGCAACAACCTGTAAATTTAACTCAAATTCCTGTAACTCAATACTAATGAAGCAAATTTTGCCCTGAGTTATCTTCCTACCTTTACAGTCTGTTCAAATGTTCTATTTTAAATTGTTCAAACAAAGGTCAATCTTCCATCCTTGTGTATGTTCTTCTACCCTTACTGTATGCTCTTTTTGAATCATTTTCTAGAATAAAAGAAATAGCTATAAAAAAATAAAAGTGGTTCTTAACATCTTGTGTATAAAGGCATTCACTGACGGCACTGCTTCTAGAGGAAACTACCGTGCTGTAGCCTACACATGATGAAGTAAGTGCTCCTTCCACAATACACATCATTTCACATATCCATTATCAACTTTAGCAAGGAAAGATATTCACTCTACAAGTGCAACTTTCGTTAAAAACCTTTCATTATACAACAGGTACAGAAACAATGAAAACACAGTGCTGGTGGAGTGTCATAGTATAGCCTTCATAATGTTTAAGCATATATTCACTCCAAGACAGTACTAAAAAAATATTTTTGAAAATGATGCTGTAGGAAATTTAATTGCTATCAATGTATAAAAATAAATAACAGAACTTATGTCCAGATGGCATCGTTGGTGCTGTTTTTCAGGAGGAAAAAAGTTTTAAAAACACCAATATCTGTCTCACATTTTCTATTTCCATCTGAAAAAGCAACAAAAACTGTTTACAAAGCATAATGCTCAAAAATCTTTAGTGGAGTCCCAAAGAGCACCACTCTTTTTAACATGTAAAACACTATGCTTAACAGGCTTTGTCTAGATTTTTTTCTCTGATAAAGCTAAAGATGTACCTACTGACTTAGCTTATAGCAATGAAACCACCAAAATAACAGACAAGGAAACTGGCCCGTATTTGTTTGGATTCAAGCTCTAATTATTTATTTAGAACACTTATGACATTTGAATTTCGTGTAACAGCCAACACAGCCTACTGAATAAGAGGCATACAGACTTAAAATATCAAATAATCAAAATTACATGAGAAATTCCTTCAAGTAATAATACTAAAGTAAAAAAAAAACTTTTATATATGAATATGTGAAATATGATCTCCTTTCCCTCACTTCATTCTCTCCCCATACAAATTCAGCATTATGTTGGTTGAATGTGTTTGTTTTTTAGGATAAAGGAAACTCCTAATGTATTCAATAAAGGAAACTATTTCAATAATGTTAAAAATTGCAAATGTATACTCAGTGATAAAAGTTGTTCCAAAAATTTATTAAAAGTCAGTCATTTAAGTGGGTAGTGTATTACTGAACACTTCGTTTCCCCTCCATACTGGCTTCAGTAATACTAATGGGAGGTGGGCAAAGTTTATAAAGAAATGACTTACTAAGACGATTAGAGTGCTGGAGTTATCTGCAACGAATAATGGCAATGTTAAACCAACAAAAAGGTACCATGTTTTTGTCATCTTTTTATGGCAATTAGAAAGTTCTAGTTTTTCTGCATTTAGAGCAAGAAGTTAAAAGAGAGCCTAGGAAGCCATTCTTAGGTCTTAATCTTTTCCCTTCCCTCCATATAGTAATTAATATATGACAAAAGGGGTTTCTGCTTTTAAGTCTTCCGTCTTTCCTCCCTCCCTATCTCCTTTCCCTTCTTTACTTTTCTGTTTTTGTGTACATGCTCCCTATTTTTCTTTCATTCAGAATGTTCACACATTTTCTTTAACATTTCACAAAAACTTTCAACTCTTGTGCTAGAATAGTTAAGACTACCTAAGGCAATCCACATAGTTCTTGGGGGGGGCGGGTGACTTAAAGGGGTTCCCTAAATCAGCCGGCAAACATATTCAAACCAGTCGCACCCCTCTCTCCTCCCTCCTTCGGGAGCACCCACCACCCCAAACCTTGGAGAACTACATTCCCAAAACTACACAGCTCCCGTTCCACAATAAAGCATTAGTGGCAAACAACACAGCACAGCAGGGCACCCTTTACCCCACTCCATAGAAACAATGCGGAACAGGTCGTTCCCAAAGCCCGCTTCCAGCATCTTCGGGCTAGAACGATGGGGGAGGCTCTGGTCCCGGTTCCGCACCCGCTCCGGGGTAAGTCAGCCAAAGGATGGGGCCCAACCAGGGCAATTTCCAAATATCGAGGCTGGTAAACTGCGTTGCTGGTAAACTGCCTGATCCACTCACCGCCTCTCAAACCTTGGAACACTGCAGCCAGCCCCGCCGCTCTAAAAGACTGCGAGTTTCAATACCCCCAGTAAGATGGGGGTTTCCGGGCAGCTGGGAAGGAAAGGTTGTGGGCGGGGGCTGCTACAACTCCTAACCTTCTGGCATTGCTGTCCCTCCTGAATAAGATACACGGAGCGATTTTCGTTTTATGCAGGGGGAGAAGGGGCGATGAAGAGTGGGAGGAGGAGCTGAGAGGATGTAGGGTGTGGCGATCCGCGGAGCTCGGGGAGTGTGGTGGGGCGGGATAAGAGAGTTAAAGCCACTTCCCCGTCCCGGACCGGACCGGGTCTACGTATAGCAAGCCTGCCAGTCGCTTTGTTGTCAGCGTCCTCAATCGCTGGCGCGCTAGCTGAGAGCAAACACGCCCCCCAAAATCCTCACAACTGGCCAAGCGGGTCCTACAGCCCCCAAACCCTTAGCAGAAGGAAGAAACTTGTACATCGGTCGCGTCAGCAGCCAGAAAGCTGAAGTTTGTCTCTGACGACAATATTTTTAAGTCGAAATAATGATAATAAGATAAAAGGATCCATAGTATTTTATCTTCTTCCGGGCCTTTGAGAAAATAAAATTCCTGATTTTTACCAGTCCGCTAAAATTTCACAGCTCCGGTGGAGAAGGGGGGTGGGGGAGGTTGTTGGGGCTCAAGGTAGAGAACGCAAGGAAGGTGCAGAGGCGAGCTGCGGAGGAGACCGGCTAGGGGGACCCGGTCCCCGACGCCATTTGCGGGGCAGCATCACCCGCTAGCCCGCCTTACCTGTGGATGCAGTTTCCATGGCGACGGGCGGCGGCCGGGCGGGGCCAGAGCCCAGTTCCCGCGGCGCCGCTTCCCCGGCTCCGGCGCCCAACCCCCGTCCGGAGTCCCCCTCCTGCGGCGCGGGCTTTGCCCCTTTCGGCGTCACTGCTTCGTCCTCCCTCTCCCCGCGGTCCCCGAACCACTGGGCCCCCGGGCCGGCCAGCGGCAGCAGCTCGTCTTGGGGATCCGGCGCCGCGGCCATGGCTGGCGGTCCTCCGGCGCGACTACAGCGGCTTAGCTGGGCCGAGGTGCGGTGGCCGAGCGGGTGGGCGGGCGCTCCAGCTGCAGTCCCCGCCGGGACTCGGGGCTTGGGGAGGCTGCGGTGTCCGCGCCACCGCCGCCGCCGCCGCCGCCGCTGCTGCAACTCCGGCCGCGCCGCTGCCTGCCGCTCTCCGGGCTTCAGCTCCTCCTCCTCCCCCTCCTCCTCCCCCCAACCCCGCCGCGGCCGCCGCCTGCGCTCCTCCTCCTACTCCAGTCGCCGCCGCCGCGGCTCCGCTACTCCCAAGCCTGTTATTACGCAGGTGAAAATGGCCTGCTTCGTCCGAGTCTTCCTCCTCCCGCGTCAGCCCAAGGTCTGCTAAAATCAGGCCCCCGATTAGGGGAAGGACCCAATCCACCCCTCGCCTCATTTGGGGAGGAAGAGCAGGTAGATGCAACCTCAGCAGAAACGTGACTGATTGGGCTAGCCGCCCTGTCAACTCATAAAGTCAAGCCCCGACTGGTGTCCTGACCTTCGAGGTACAGAAAGGTCGCTGGAGAGCCCCAGGCCATAGTTGGGAGGGTGACCACTAACAACTCTGGAGGAGTCTGCACACAAAGGGGTGGAGATATGTGTAGGTGACTGGGGTTTGGGGAGTGGGTTGGGGCAAGGAATGGGCATAGTAGTAATCTGCAATCCCAGGATGAAAGGTTGTGTCCTTAAACTGTTGTTTCTAAAGCAGGACTGAAAATAGTGAAGTACGGGAAAGAACTATCAGGAGAGCCGCTAAGAGGAAGAAAAAAAATTTCCAGACACACACACACACAACACACCAGCACTAAGGGGACTTAGGAGGAAGTCACTAGGCAGGACAAAAGCAGCTATGTTTCCTTCCAGAAACCCTGCCTGAGCCAAAGTTAGACAATTTGTAAACTGTGCAGTTCTGTTTTATTCAAAAAGTTGGACATTCAAGGAAGTTTGCTGCTGCTGCTTTTTTTTTTTCTTTACAGCTCTCTCTAATAAGGTAGAAGAGATAGAGACAAACTAAGAGAGGGGAAGTGACTGGGTTTTTAATGATGATTCCCATATCCAGACCCATCCTTTCAAACAAGACTTGTCCTTCATTGGTTCCTAAATTGTCTATATGGTTATGTAGTTTAAAAAAAAATAAGATTCAGTTCAACACACAAATTGAAAGAGACAGCCTGCATCCCACACTCCTCTCCAGAAAAGGTGGTGTTTGGGGGGCAACAGCTGTGAGGTTTTGTGGAAATAAGTCAGCAAAGCCACATTGAGGCTTTCATACCTGTCAGTTAATATATTTAAAGACCAATTTCAGCACATCTCAGATGCTCCTCAAAAAGGCTACAAATAAAATGTTTAAATTCTGACATGTCTCTTTTCTGCTCAGTGACAATTAGGTGAAATGTGTTCATTCAATAGACAGTAAATGTGGCCTACTATTGCCAGATACCCCTGGAGATGTAATGTTCACCAGAATTTTACATTACGTTGATATATTCACAAAGTATGATGAACATGCTCGTTAGTCTGGTTGTGATGATATCTTCACAAATGTATTGATGTCAATTTGTTTACTGTATATTGGTGCACATTAATGCATGTCAGTTTACCGCCAATAAAGTCACAAAAGAAAGAGCTACCACCTTCAATAACAACAACAAAAAACTTAGTTATTATGAATCATGGTTTTCAAAATCTTTCCATTGGAATAAAGAACCGATTAAAGGAATCTTTCAGATGAAACAGTATTTTACTGCTGACTTTCCCCAAAACCCTAATTCTGTATTATAATCAGACAGTACTTAAGAGCTTTTCTCAAATATTTTGCTTAGAATGCTCTGAAACATTAAAAATAGCAAATGGCAATTTCTCAGATTTCATTATTGATAACATACCAAGGATATCACAAGCTCTAACGATACACTAAGTAGTTATTGGTGAATACTATTTGAAAATTGTTATGATTAGGGAATTATTGTACATATGCATATGTTACTTTGTTTCTCTGAGAAACACTAATGAAAATCATCATTGAAAACACTCGACTGGCCCTCACTGGTTAAAACACAGCACTAAGAAGCTAAAGCCACTTCAGCATGAGTTTGATCCCAGCCCTGGAGGTGATCCACAAGACATGGCAGACCTCTCCTGGCCTGCCCACTACTCCCCTCAGCAGTGAATTTCGTGGATCTGCCTGTTCTACTTCCCACTCTGTCTCTGGTGAATCCTCTCACTGCCCCTGCACCTCTGGCCTGTATCCAAGATCTGTATGCATAAATAAATTTTTTAAAAAATAGAAAAAACTCTACTGTGAAAACATCTAAACCTCTTTATACCTAAATAAATAAGGAATTTTAGGATAAGCTTCTAATTATTTTCTATGTTTCATCATATACTGATCAATACTGTAATTGAGAATGTTTAGGAAATAACCAGTTAAGTACACCTAACTTTTGCTTGATACAGAAAATTGAAATTTTTAATTTTGATTGAAATTGTCCATTTCCAATTCAACTGAAATTCCATTTTGATTAATAATTATACTTTGCTCTTCTAAAGAGTTATGTACTCTGTTTTAGCAATTTTCACAACTATCTTTCCCTAGTAGGTCCACCTCAAGATCTATATAAATAATTATCTGTTTAGGGAAAGAAATGTTTAGGGTTACCTTATGGTTTCAAATTATGAATGTTTATCAGTCTTGTTTATTTCATATTTGTACCCATTTGAATTCACAAAGCTAGACAATTTTTAGAGCATAATGTCAGTGATGGAATTCCAAGGCTTGCATAGTTGCTCTAAGTATGAATTGCTCTAAAATGCTTTTGAGACAAAGAAAATAAAGCTGGCACTTTTAAAGGATTTCAACTAGAAGAACCAAGACAAAAGAAATGTCAGGTTTTGTCTTCAGCTACTGTTTCTTGGAAAAGAATTTTTGTTCATTGTTTCAAAGAGGGGATCAAATCTGGTAAGGAGTATTTATTTAACACTAGTTTCTTAACTTAGATCAAACCTTAAATCATGGGAAGAAGGGGTAGGGGAACTGAAGGAACAGCACCACATAATAAACTTTAACCAAGAAGAAAACCTTTCCAGCCTCAATATTAAAGTTTTCTCATAGCTCTGTGTCTCAAATTTCTTAATATAACCTGGATATTTCAACGTGCATAGGGTTTGGGGGATCACTAAATTGGTTGACTTGCATAAAGTATATACTAAGGCATAATGGCACAGGTCAAATTATACCAGAAAATAGGTTATTAAGATAAAAACTCTGCCTGGATATTCATTGTACAGATTAGAGTCAATAATAATTGCATCAAGCAGTGAAGCAAATTAGATGAGTCATCTCCTATATTACACAATTATTGTTCTGTTCCTTTTTGTAGTGTCTATACTTTACATTTAAGTAGTTGCGTAAAACACGCAAGCATAAAGTTTCCAATGTGTAGCACCTTTTACCAGGAGTGGAAAGCAGACTTCAATTGATCAGGGATAAATACTTGGGGATCTCTGTTGAGAACAAATCTTGATCCATATTCAGATTCAGTAGGAAAGAATTTTAGAAGGGTAAACAAGTGAAGGGGAGGGAGGTAAAACATATCTTCTCTTGTTTTTTAGATAAGCTTATCAGCACCAAAGACAAGGCCCAGCTTGTGGCTGTTTTTAGACAATATAACTGTGGGATCATTTCCATTTACTTAGCGGGATAAGTGTTTCACTCAAAATAAGACTCTGGAGCCCCAAATTTTGCTTAGGGCATAATTTGTCTACATAGCAGAAGTTCATGCTCTCCAGTGTGTGGAAGTTCTTGAATTTGATATGGAAAAGATCTCTCCATTTTCTATTGCAGTGAAACAATGTTTTCATTGAAACCAATTTTATGCAAGCTGGTGCACAAAACAGCTGTGTTTTCACCAGGGGAGTTGCTCCTGTTACTTAACCTGCCATCCAAAGGACTAAAACATAAGTGATTCTGAGGTTCTCCAAGAGGGATGGCAAGAGAAGGATTGATTACTTCTCACCAAATTTCTCATTTTAAAATTAAATTTCAGTAAAACTGCTAATAATTTTTATGCCTTTTGGCAAAAATGTGAATTAGGACATCTTTTCTATGCTTTGGACTCACATTAAAACTTTTTTTTTTTTTAAGATTTTCTAAACTTAAAAAGCAAACAAAGTGTAGTTAAATTACTTTGAAGTAGTTATTTGCAGCTTATATACAGATCTCACTTTTTTTTTTTAAGATTTATTTATTCTTACAGAACTAGAGTATAGGCCAGAGGTGTGGTGGGTGAGAAGATTCACCAGAGACAGATTGGGGAGCAGAACAGGCAGATCTACTGAAATAACACTAATAAGGGGAGCAGCGGGTGGGTCAGGAGTGGTCTGCCATGCCATGTGGGTCAGCTCCCTGGCAAGGGACCGAACTCGTGCTGTAGTGGCTTCCGAGAGCTTCATTATGCGGTGTTGGGTCACCAGAGAGAGCCCCAGATCTCAATTTTTTTTTTAATTTTTTTATTTTTTTTTATTTTTAGATTTATTTATTTTATTCATACAGAACTAGGATACAGGCCAGAGATGTGGAGGGTGAGAGAATTCACCAGGACACAGTGGGGAGCAGAACAGGCGGTTCGCCGAGGTACACTGCTGAGGGGAGCAGTGGGCGGGTCAGGAGAGGTCTGCCACGCCATGTGGTCACCTCCGGGGCAGGCGGGGATCGAACTCATGCGGAAGTGGCTTGAGCCTCTTAGTGCAGTGCTTTAACCCGCTGCACCACCAGGGAGGGCCCCAGATCTCAATTTTTAACACCAACATAAACACACACTTGATTTCCAAAATTTCATGTGAGACATGATTTCTCAATAGTTATTTTAATTTTTATGTATTTGACTGGTTTCTTTCCCCTAGTATAATGTTTTCAAAGTGTACCTATGGTAGAGCAGTTATCAGTACTCCATCCATTTTTATGATAAATAACAAAAACTCCATTGTAGGGCTAAATCACAATTTGTCCATTCCTCAATTGGTAAACACTTAAAAACATTTTTGATCAATTATAAATAATATGGCCATTTGTTTGTAGCTAGAATATTTATGTGGGCATTTTTATTTATTTTGGCTATATACCTAAAATTACAATTGCTGATGTATGCAGATTCTGAAGAACTGTCAGACTGTTTTCCAAATTAACTGCACTATTTAGAAGTCCCTTCTGCTGTGTAAAGGGCTTCCATTTCTCCTCTACTAACACGTCATAATGTATCTTTTTAAAATATTAGTACAGGACCCTCCCTGGCAGTGCAGCAGGTTAAAGCACAGCACTGTAAGCCAGCCACAGCCACAGCCACTGCAGTGTGAGTTCAATCCCCATCCAGAGGTTGTCCACATGGTGTGACAGACCTCTCCTGACCCGCCCGCTGCTCCCCTCAGCAGCGTACTTCATCAATCTGCCTGTTCTGCTCCCACTCTGTCTCTGCTGAATCCTCTCACTGCCCCTGAACCCCTGGCCTGTTACCTCAGTTCTGTATGTATAAATAATTTTTTTAAAAAATAAAATATTAGTACAGCCATCCTAGCGGATGTCATGTAGTATCACATTGTAATTTTAACATGCCTTGCCTTGATAGCTAATGATGCTGAAGATTTTTTCATATCTTTATTGATCACTTATAAATCTTTGGGGGACTATCTATTTAGAACCTATACTCACTTTAAAATTATATTTTCTTAGTATTTAGTTGTAGAAGTTCTTTATATATTCTAGATACAAGTCTTTTATCAAATACATGGATTTGTAAAATGTTTATTTATTTGGATTGTGTTTGTACTTTCTTAGTGGTATGCTTTGCAGCACAAAATGCTTAATTTTCATGAATTTTAATTCATCTAATTTTATCTATTGTTGTGATTTTGGAGTCATAAGTCAGAAACCATTGCCTACTCCAAGGACAAAAGATTTACATCTATATTTTTTTGTAAGAGTTTGTAATTTTGGGGGTTATATCTAGGTCCTTGGTCCATTTCAAATTAATGTTTGTCTATTGTATGAGCACTTTTTCTTTCTTATTTTGTCAGTTGCCTTTTGTGTACTGTGTTTACTTCTCCAACCAGGCATATTCTTTCTTAAATATTTTTAGATGCTTTCTATATTGTACTTTTGTCAGTTAAATTTCAGATATTTTTCATGTTTTATTGCTCAAGAATGACATGAAAACCAAGATTCTGAAAAACCTTCAGAGCCTTCTTTAAAGTTACATGAATAAATGAGGCCATTTACTAACATTGAAGTCTTCTACCTCTAAGCCTCATGCTCTCCAACTTAAAAGTCCTGACACAGTATAATCAATTTTTCAGTATGTGGGCAGTTTGCCATTAGCAAGAACTTTGACTCAACAGAGCTCACGGTAAACTACAAAGGTAGTCAGGATTAGCAGTAACAGATTACATTTAAACCGTTCAAAATTTAAAGCAAAACCACCAAGATCAAGCACAGAAAAGATGTTCATGTCCAGTGAGAAAGTCAGAACCCTGGACAGCTCAGTAAACTCGGGAAACCCGGTTTTATATTTAAAATGCTACCACTAGTGATTGACTTGTATTTTATGAGATTAATTCCTACTTATGGGAACTAAAAGTGTCATATCACCTCCTAAGAGAAAGCCTGTAACTCTGAAGTGACATAGCCTCATCTTTGACCCTGATATGTATTTGAAACCCCAGGTCTCTGGAGCTTCTTGGGATTTAGGCTGATCCAAAGAGAAATTTTCTTTCTCCTTTTCTTGGAGCTCTTTGTCCAAAACTCTTCCTTTCCACCAAATTCAGGGAATAGACAGAACTCCTGGGCAGAAGTATGCAGTACTGAACTCTAATGGGGTACCTAAAGTAGTAAATGGCAGAAACATGTATGTGAGTGCTAAGGAGCCTTGAGAGAATAACTAGTATATAGAGGTTCAGGCTGTATTTATAATTTCATATACAATATAACGCAAATTTGGACCTGGGGTCACAAGACATAGAGGAACAGACATACTCTGGGCTTTATGCACATATGAACAGTCCTGAGTCACTGGTCATCTAGCCCACTGTGACCCTGTTTGGATATAGGTGTAAGAAAGTTAAATATTAGGGGAAGCTTTTCATGATTAGGAAAACAACCTGAGTGAAGATCCTGATGACACTAGAAGGCTTGAAACAAAAGTCCTATGAAGATAGTCCTAGATACCTAGCACATGGTTTTACGAAAGAGAGAAAAACTTTGGGTCTTTTTCATTTCCCTTAAGAAATAAATAAACAGAACACTAAAGTTCATCTCTTTGGAATGGGTATGGCATACTAGAATATCTTTCAAGGGGCTATATTTCTGCTTTAAAAGTAATGGGCAAACTTTTGGTAGAGAAACTATTATTCTGCAGAAACATCTAGGTGGTCCTCTGGAATAGTGTTATTTTTTAATAGAATCATGGCTTCCTGTCCAGCTTAGCTGTGGAGCCTATAGAAAGGTAACATTCTTGCCAAATATTGCTTTTAATGCTAGCCTGCCATTGATGTTAGAAATTTAACATTTGGACCTCATTAATTTGGAGAGTCAGTGTCATTATAAATGTCAGCATTCCCTCCCCCCACACACACACAAAAAAAGTAAGTCAGCATTCATGGCATTGCTATCATTACTAAACTGACCTTAGATTTTGATAAGGGAAAAGGCTAGATGCAAAGCACTCCACAATACCAGGGAAGATAGTCTGCAGGATAGCAATCACAGCCTGAGAATCTGAGAAAGATGTTTAACTTCCCCAGGACTGAATACATTTCAAAAAACTATGTACATGCTCAACAATCCTTGCAGATTGTAATGTAATGCAGTCACAGAAGTCATCTATAGGGCCATGAAAATGTTTACTTTCTTCTTTAAACCTTTCCATCTTTCCTAAGAAAGAAGTTATATTAAAGTCCCTAAGATAATCACCCAGCATCCTTTAAATGCTGTAAGTTTTGCTTGTGAATTATACCATTACCATTTAAAGATCAGTTTAAGAAAGGAACATTACAGACTGATAGTAAGCCAGAAGATGATAAGGACTGTGCATTTGATAGCAAAATAAAAAGCTGTGCATATCTTTTGATGGGTAATATAGCGCTAATAGCCTAGCTTCAAATTCTATTACCTGAAAAACAAAACTATAAAGCTTATATATATAGCAGATGACCAAATGAATTTTTCAAGGCAACAAGTTTTAAAAGTATTGGTAGAAGTATTGTAATCAAATGATAGACTGAAAATCTGCTGATGTTGGTATTTTTTGTAAAGAAGCTATGAAGCAGGAATTTCCTGAAGATTAAACTTCTTGAAGAGTTCCAGCAACTTGTCCAATATATATTCCCTTCATCTTCATTTTCTTATTGATGAAAACTTCCCTTTGCTAGGTTAGGACAGGATAAGATAGACCGCAGTAACATGTTAACCCTGATATTTCAGTGGTTTAACTCACCAGCATTTCTTACTGAACTTAAATCTAGTGTAGTACAAGGGATGCATTGATCCACATGATCAATCAGGAACTTAGGCTTACAGAAAGTCTACCAACTTACAACTATACCATCTGAAACACATCATTTTTTAAATTGTCACAAAAGAATATAAAAGGAAAGAAAAGACAATTCACATCAGTTCTAGCACACCTCAAATTAGAAGTATCACACATCACTTCCTACAGAACTTTAACCATAACTAGTCATATGCCTTCAAGTCTAATGTCAGATGATACGGGGAAACAGAGGTACATGGAATAGTTGGTGAATTGTATCAATTTGTCCAAATGTTTCTACAAATTACTTTAGGAATACAAAGATTAACCCGTTTTTCAAGATGCTAATAACCAAATCATTAATATAATAAAATGCGTATACAAAAATCCAAAGTAGAAGGTTATAAGTAGTAAGAAAACATCACAAAGTAGTATGGCAAATTTGAAGATCAAAAGATTAGCCATTTGGAGACACCATGAAAAATTTCATGAGCACAGTAGTATTTGAGTTAGGTTTTGAGAATTGTAGGATTTGGATGTGAGAGCTGACGAATATAGATCATTATAGTTTAAGAAACAGCAGTGGCATGAGAAAGAGTATAAGGCACTTACAGAGAAAAGTGTCTAAGTCCACTTTATAAAGTAAATGGTAGGCAATGGAAAGCAAAAATAGAAAAACTGATTGGGGTCAGATTGTGAGAGACCTTAAATGTTAGGTCAAGGTATTTGGATCTTTTTTTAAAGTAAGACTTTCAATGAAAGGTATGACAGGTGTCATTCAAGAAAAGATAGCAGCAATTAAAATGGTTTGCAGAAGAAATAAACTAATGATAAGGAGGTCATTTCACAGGTCAATATGGTTATTTTGATGAAGGACACTGAGAAAAAAATAGAAATGAAGGGACACATAGAAAGAGTTCGACCAATATAGGGTTTTATACCTGACTGAACATGGGAAAAGTAAAAATTGACTCAAAAGTTTAGAATTTTGGGCACAGAGCTCATATATGTTATTAACAGGAAAGAAAAAGTGGGAAGAGAAGTTGGTTGTAGAAGAATAATTGGTTAATGACTGGTCATGCAGCATTGAACATGCAAAGGAAATATATAAGTGAAGGTACCTAGAAATGGGAGATGGTGCTCAAGGTTTCCAAGCTGCTCATTTAGGAGTTGCCTGGGTAGAGAGAATAATGCAAGTCATAAGGTTGGATGAGTGCCAGGGAGACAGTACAGAGCAAGCTGGAAGCACATTGTTAAGAAACACATATTTAAGCGTACAAAGAAGAAAGTAGGAACATCTAGGGAGCTAGGAGAGAGCACATACAAGGACATTTCAAGTGTGGGAACCTTCCACAATGTTTAATGCCACAAAGAGCCTGATGATGCCAATCACTGGACTCATCATTGAATTTGACCCATGGGAAAGATAGAAGGGGACTGGCAATACTTGCACAAAGTAGTAAAGGAATTAAGTAAAGTAAAGGGATTTCCTTTTGGAAAGGGGAGAAACGATGCAGGCTAAGAGAGAGGATAAAATGCAAAGGGGAAAGCTGTAGATTGAAGAGGAGAGGAGATAAGTGAGGAAGCCAGTGGATAAGACATCTAGTTCTCCTCATTGACATACCATACATCCCCCCCAAAAGATGCAACTATACACTCATTCTCTGCTACATCCTGGGTCCTGAGTTTGATTCATATTTTCCTTCTGCAAATGGAGAGGTTTAGACTTCAGCTTTTAATCCCAACTTGTCCTGATTTCTCCTCAATTATGTTCTTCTCTTTCAGTGACTTGGTCTTCTCTAGTTTCACTCAGCCTCTTTCCACCTTGCAAGTACCTGCGCTCTTCACAGATAAACCAAAGTTACCTGCTCTTCACCATTTGGCATTCTGTTGTTTAGTTTTGGGATCCATGAGCTAGAGCTTCACATACAGGCTTTGAAACTAATCTCTTGGGTTCTATCAATCCCTGCGTGTTCTACCCACCAACCCCACACATATCCAGCAATGCTACTTCCAGCCCAAGAATAGTCACAATGTTTCTAAAAAGTTAGAAGTCTGAAATCAATCACTTTTTTCTTTTGTTTCTTCTATAACTTCCCCCCAACCTTCCAAGTAAGTTTAAAGAAAAAAACATAAGACTTTGTATGGCTCTATCTTATGCAAAATTCTTTGACCAGCATTAAGTTTGGAGTTCCTCATGAATCCCCTCTCCAAGAGTCTTAGAGATGAAAATCTCTAGTGATGATGAATACAATCTCCTGCTCAGCTCCTACTGGGAATCCATGGCATTCCATTCCCATCACAGTCTATATTGAATTACACCCCCAAGAACCAAACTTTGCAGTAGCCTTCATTACGGACACTGGAAGTGAAACCACTGAGCACCAACCTTGAGAACCAGCTATTCATAATAACCATTCAGCTCCACAAGTAGACTATAACCTTCAGTATGATGTAAAAGCTCACTTTCCCCCCATAAGTCTCAAAATTTGTGGTCCATCTCAGAGCTAGCATTTTGCTCTCCTAGATCTCCCAAATTCTTTCCAGAAACCAGCAGCCAAACAAGGCATTCCTGAGATATTCTGGAAATATCAGACCACAGTATATTTGTAGAACCATAGAAGTTACCTACGAATACTGATTCTGACAGGGTATGTTCCGTCCTCTCAGAATACAAATTCAGGTACTTAGAAATCTCTCCAAATAGTCGGTGACCATATCCCAACTGAGGAACACCATTTTGAGTATATGTTATATTGGGGAGCTATTAAGTTGTAAATGATTATTTCAAAGTGGCCCATTCTCTCATAGGATACGGAATTGCTGCTCCCAATACTAGCTCTTTGGTGAGCTGATTTAATTCAAATATAAAGTTCAATTCTCTGGAATCATCTCCCTTTAGAATACTCCATAATATGCTTAATTGGGCTGGCCACTGATTCCAACAATCCTTAATACTTTTGGGGTTTTTGAAATATTATGGAACAGATGCAGAATATGTAGGGAGTGGGCAGGTGCAGAGAACCGCTTGCAGGTGTGCATGTGTGTCTGCATGTGGGAGTCACACGTGCCTGGTATATTTCTCTATCCCAAATTTCAAGCTTACAAAACTGCTTAAGAAAAACAAGTCAGCATCATTAAAGGTCCAAAAGACATTTGAAAACCATAGAGATGATCCATCCTGCATCTATTCTAGTACACCCAGACTATCAGGGTCTTTCCTCCCCCAAACATATGTTCTCAGTGCAGCATGCTAAACTATTTCTCCAAGAATGGTCTGGAGAGCAACTACATCAGAATCACTTGATACTCTAGCTTAACATACTTATTCATGAGCCCTACTCCCAGACCTACTGAGTCAGATTCACTGGAAATAGGCTCAGGAATATGCAATTTAAATAAACAACTCAAATTATTTCTTATAGTCACTAAAATTTGCAAACTGTTGCTGTAATGGCATCCTTCCTAATTTGTCCCTGACTTGGAATTTTCACAAATCCATTCTGAAAATCTACCACTCCCCATGCCACACCCTCCTCCCCAACAATCCAGAGTTATATGATACAGGGGAATTAAGGCAGCATAAAGCCTGAAACCATTATTTGGAATAGGGTCATTTTTCCAATAAAGACAAAAACAGACCACTGGAAACAAGAACAACATTCAGTTGTTTAAAGATTAAGCCAAAGTTCCACTCATTAGTGCTAACTCTCCCCTGATGCCAAGGTCAGGGCAGACTGGACCGACTAGGTGCAGCAGAGAGCAGCTAGACATAGGCAAAGTGCAGTCAGGTAAGATATAATTATTTGTGGCTAGGAACCCAGACAGACTGGCGGAATTGGGAGCATTTAATACTGGTAGGTAGCTGGAAGACATGTGGTTGGATATTTACAGCAAGGCATTAATGTAAGAAGAGCTAAAACAGAGGGAGTAAGGAAATCCCCAAGACAATTAGGGCAGGAAGAGAATTCAAGGAAGAGGTTCATCTAGTAAGGCTATATTAGCAGTCACATCAATACATAAGACAAGCAATCACATGGTACCAGTCAAGGTAGAGTTTATAAATAAGGCTGCCCTGTACTCTAGTTTTTAACCTAGTCAGTTTTAATTTCATATAAAGTGAGGAAGGTTTCTGGTAGCTAAGCATATTCTGTGATTTATAGCTGCCTTCTATTCAAGGTACCCACTACATTAAATCAGGTCAGAGGCCAAACCCAAACTTACACACAAGAGAGAATTTATAAGTTCATGTCATTGAAAGGTCCCTAGTTAGCCTGGCTTCAGATTCAGCAAGGAACCTAAATCAGGATCAAGATTTATCTTTATTGGCCAGACTGAAATCCTCCATTTAATGGGTGAATTGGTCATTGATAGATCATGGCATCTATTCCAACTTAGTCTAGCCAGCAGCAAGAGAACCACTGATAGCTCTGAGTGATATAGGGAAGACTGTCATATGACTGACTTGAAGTGATATGTGTCACCTGAGAATGGGGGTGAGGATGTGGGTTAGAGTATGGGGCAGAGCTTGCAATCCCAGCTTGCCTGTGATTCTTCCAGTTCTAAAGCTGAAAGTCCTGTCCCAGGATCCTCATAATTCTGGACAATCCAGTAAGATTGGGGGTCAGTGGAGTCAGTCTTATTTTTTTCTATATGGAATGAGTTGTCCACAGGAAAGCACATTTCTTGAATATGAAGAGGTAAGAGAGCCTAAAGTAGGGATAATATTCATTTCACGCACTTAGAATCCATTCTGTGCCTTGGTAGATACAGACAGGATAAAAGTTCCATCCACCCCCTTCTCTGGGGTTATACTGGGACAGGTAATACTGTATTTGGGATAAGACTGGGACTGTGTGACTGGCCTCGGTCAAAGGGGTTCATCTCTCATCAAGTTCAACAAGAGCCTGAGATTTCTCTCTGCAGCTCTTCCAGGTCTTAAGTTGTTTCTACTCCCTAGTCTTGGTCTTTTATCTCATAGTAACTTTGATCTGCCCTCTTTTGCCATTGCTCCTGCATCTTGCTTGGATTTCAGTGTTCTTTCAGTGGCATCTTTGCAGCCCATCCTCAGCTAACGTTTGCCAAAGCACCCTAATCATGTCGTTCACCATTGCGCCCACCTGTTCCCAGGTGGAATTCAACAGGGCTCTCCATTAAAACCTCATACTTAATGGAGAGGTGGGGCTTAATCCTTAAAATCACAATTATTAGCCTTCTGATTTCATACACATACACACACACACACACACCCTCTAAACCTTATAGTTCTGCAGTGCAGACTCTTTTATCCACATTTCCAAAATAAGAACAGTGGAAATGATAGAAATAAAATGATCTGCCCAAGTCCACAAAACCACTCAGTTCTGAAGTTAGAGTTCCAAACTTTGAGCCACTTCTACTGTATCCATTAGGACATATGATTGTGTGGTCACTAGTAAAATTAGTAGGTCTACAAAATAACAACTTCCAAAGACCATTTTTTAAAAAATTCTGCTCAATGTGCATTATAATATTGGCACTACTTGTCAAACATGTGGAATTTTTCAGAATTTTAAAAGTAATCTCTACAACTTAAACATAGGAGTATTATTTTTTTTTTTAAGATTTATTCATTTATTCAGA
>NW_004567114.1:31526001-31539762 GCF_000260355.1 Condylura cristata | reverse complement strand
ACGAAGTACACTGCTGAGAGGAACAGCGGGCGGGTCAGGAGAGGTCTGCTGCACCATGTGGTCACCTCCGGGGCAGGTGGGGATCGAACTCATGCGGAATTGGGTTTAGCTTCTCAGTGCTGTGTTTTAACCCGCTGCGCCACCAGGGAGGGCCCAGGAGTATTATTTTTAAATGCAATTTTACATTGCATCAAATATATAATGGAATAACTTCTAGGCCTATAATTCTAAGTCTATTCCTAATTATGATTTTTTTTCTTTTTTCTTTATGGGGCAAATATTGTCCTAAACCAGTGGCTCTCCATGGATGGCTGACAATTTCTCAGAGTTTGTATGGTCAAAACTGATTTCATAATAATATTAAGATGCTATTTATCTTTCACTCTCAAACCCTCATGAGTATACAGTGTAGGTTTCAGGGGTTACATATTCTGAGATTTTGCAAGAGGTTAACTGCAGAAGCTAACAGGAGTAGATGTCAATATCCTTAAACAGTTAAAGAACTTTAAAAACATGAATATGCTGTTTCTCACCCAAGCTTTTCTTTTATAAAATATGGTCATTTTTCATAGAAATATTTCTATGTGAACATATAATGACTTTATTGTCTAAAATAAATTAATATTTTTTTAAATTTCCAACATGGCAAATACCAACTAACTTGCAGAAACAAAAGCCAGTTAGGGTCTTGAATAATTTTTAAGAGTCTAAAGGAGACCAAAATGTTGGAGAGTAACTCTTCTAATCAAGAGATTTTTGTTGTGAAATTCTAAATTAAAAGTTATCTCTGGTAAATATGCTTTGGTATTCTAGAAAACTGGCAGGAAATGGGTATATTCTACATATTAGGACAGTATGTTACTACAAAGGACATGCAACAATAAACTTGTCATTTGAAATACATCTATCTATCACTCATTGTGACTACTCATCAATGTCTAGCCTGCATTTGAATCCCAGTATTCCTAATAGCTTAGTAGTGCCTTTAATTTGAACTTAAAAATTAAAACTGGGCCATCCCTGGTGGCACAATGGGTTAAAGCAAAATACTATGAAACTATTACAGCCACTGCAACATGAGTTCCATCCCCAGCCAGGGAGGTGATCCACATGGCGTCCTCACCGGCCCACTGCTCCCCTCAGCAGTGTATACTTCATCAAACTGCCAGTTCTGCTCCCCACTCTGTCTCTGGTGAAGTCTCTCACCACCCTTGTACCTCTGGCCTGTACCCCAGTTCTGTATGCATAAATAAATAAATCTTAAAAAAAAAAATAAAACCAAAGGCAAGTGATAGAATTGAACAGTTTAAAAGCCTTGAAAAATGAACTTTTTTTTTACCATTTAAATGGTATCTTCGGCTATAAATTCCTTAATGACAACTAAAGAATTGAGGCATTCAAAACAAAGATTGCAGATGAGTTAAATAATCATTTCAATTGAATTGGGAAGAAATAAAAGTGGTAAGAATTGCAGATGCAAAATATATCTGGGGGAAGGAGAAATCGAAGAGCAAACGCTCTCCTGTGCAATAATCTCATTTCTTCTATTTGCTCATTCTCTGTTCTATAAATTCAGAGAAAGCTTAAATCTGTTCTAGTTTATATTCCCCTTTGAATTCAATCAAGGGGCTACCAAAATAGCTCTAAATAAGAATTGCAGCCATGATTAAGCTTCTAACAAAAAGTATGACATTCAAAGGGTAACAGTGCTTTGTTAAAAATTATAATCAGGCCCTCCCTGGTGGTGCAGCAGGTTAAAGCACAGCACAAAGAAGCTTAAACCACTTCCGCATGAGTTCGAATCCCTGCCTTCCCTGGAGGAGATCCACATGGGAGGAGATCCACATGGGAGGAGATCCACATGGCAAGGCAGACCTCTCCTGACCCGCCCTCTGCTCCCCTCAGCAGTGTACTTCGTCTATCTGCCTGTTCTGTACCCTGCTCTGTCTCTGGTGAATCCTCTCACCCTCCGCATCTCTGGCCTGTACCCCTGTTCTGCACGAATAAGTAAATAAATCTTTAAAAAAAAATCTTTGAGAAAAAAAATTATAATCAAGTATCTTTTTAATTTCAACCAACTTTGGTTAATGAAAGGGTATCAGTATATTAAGGATTGTTTTTTAGAGTTAGAATAATGAGATGAGTCTTAATTGTTCCATAATTTCATCCTTGTTGAGTAGTCACAGTACGGCAGGGACTCTTTCCCCTGGAGTGATCCAGGTAAGCAGGAGAAAGAACAAAGAAGCTCAAACTGACATGGTGATGCTTTTCTTTTTATTTGATTATATGTTTAACATCCCTTCATTGGTTCCTTTCTCCTCCTTTACTCAAACAAACCTGCACTGTCTATTACTGCATTCACTTACTAAGTTAGATAAAATGAATTCATTTTGAGAATTTTACTGTACCTGTTTTGATTATTAAAGTCACTCTAAGGTACCATAAAAACCTGTGCTGGAAATCCATTTGCCAATCACTAGGTCTCAAGTTGCCATACAATTTAAGTAATTTTTCTGGAAATAGTGATACTTTTTGGTAGACTAGAAATTAGTAATAGTGATTGGGGGAATTTTATTTCACTGTTAGGAAGTAACTGAGAAAGACAAACTCACTTGGAAAAAAAGCAAGACAACTATGACATTGTGTTTTTGTTTTTGTTTTTTTCACTACTTGTAACACTGATTCTTGGAGATTTGCCCTAAATTTATAGCTACAAAGTAGCAGCATTTTTAAAAAAGATTTTTTATTTTATTATTTATTCATACAGAACTGGGGTACAGGTCAGAGATGTGGAGGGTGAGAGGATTAATCCACCAGAGACAGAGCGGGGAGCAGAACAGGCAGATAGACGAAGTACACTGCTGAGGGGAGCAGCAGGCGGGTCAGGAGAGGTCTGCCTCGCCATGTGGATCTCCTCCGGGGCAGGCCGGAATCAAACTCATGCGGAAGTGGCTTAAGCTTCTTAGTGCTGTGCTTTAACCCGCTGCGCCACCAGGGAGGGCCCAAAGTAGCAACATTTTAATTAAAAATACCAAAAATCTGTTTATCCAAGTACTCCACTAAGGTTGTTCTGAGAAACGCAAAAGCAAAAAATTATAGGCCCTTTCCTTCTGTAGTATTTACAAATCTTAGGAATAAAAATAAGATATCTAAAAAGATGGTGACATGAATAAAAGCAACTTGCCAAAAAAGGGGAAAGAGTCTAGCCTCCTTTTAGCTCACTGATCTCTAGGAAGTAGTTTTACATTTAGAGAGACTCTCAATTTAGTACATTTCTTGGGTACATGAAATGTACCCAATTAAACAGGGTATTTAATATTAAATGTACCCAATTAAACAGGATGTTTAGTATTAACACAAAAGTGGGAAGCCACAATAAGAAGTCATCTCAGATGATCTAGTTATAAACCAACATTGAGGGTATTTTTCTCTGTGGCAGAAATTTCTCTAAATGTTACACAAGCCTAGCCCAATTCTCCTTACTGCTGTAGTTCTAAAGTCATAGCAAGTCTGAATCAATTGTCGACTGTTGATTCCTTGAGTTTTACCTAGGAAAAACATTCTAAAAATTATTATATAATTATAATTACACTATACAATATAAGCAAATATGTGCATTAGTTCTCTTCCTATCTTACAGGTTAGAAAAAACAACAGATTTCTAACAATATACTTTGATAATCTCTATACTTTTATCCAAAACAGCTACCTTCTCCAAAATGAGTTTTATGTAACTAATTCACCTAGTTGGTTTCTGATCCAATTTCTTAGTATCTAAGCTTGGATTTCTAAATTTTTGTCATCTAATTAGTCTTTATATGCTAAGAAGAAAATTTGCCCCAAGATGGGTCATTTTGTTCAATTTGATATGCAGAGAGAATAATTCTAAAAATAAATATATAAGTCGATTTTTAAACACCGTGAAGTCACAAGTAGCTTATTTTTAATTAATCAATAACTGACAGGAACTGAAATTCCTGTGAAATACAAAATACACACACTGTTATGTATATTTACAGTTGGATTGTGAATAACATTAATTGTGGGCCCTCCCTGTTGGCCCAAGGGGTTAAAGTGCAGCACTAATAAGCTAAAGCCAAACACTAAGAAGCTAAAGCCACTTCAGCATGAGTTTGATCCCCTCCCCGGAAGTGACCCACAGAGCGCGGCAGACCTCTCCTGACACGTCCGCTGCTGCCCCCTCAGCAGTATACTTGGTCAGGTCTGTTCTGCACCCCACTCTGTCTCTGATGAAGCATCTCACCACTCCTGCACCTCTGGCCTGTACCCCAGTTCTGTATCAATAAATAAATCTTTAAAATATTTTTTAAAAAGAATAACACTAATTGAATCATGACAGATACGTTGAATTGATGGCAAATGTTAGATAAATGGAAATATTTTTTAAAATCTGCAGTTATGGTTTTTCTTAAGAAATCTAAGGCTAGTAAATTGAGTGAGGTCGCCACCTGGTGACAGAAGTCCTACAGACACTGTTTCGCGGGAACTGACGTCATACTCTACACAAACCAAATGAACCACGAAAAATATAGTGAGGTTGTCCAACAGCAACACAATGCAAGACACATGTATAACTTAAATTTTTCTAAGATAGGCTTCTGAAAACTAAAAAGAAACAATAAATTTACATTTCTATTTAACCCAATATTCTTCTACCAAATCTTCAAATGTGTATTTTACAGCATATCTCAAGTCGAACTGGCCACAGGTGGCTTTGGCCACTGGCTACCTTAATGGATAGAGCATATCTAGTGAGAGAAATGATACATGCGATTACTTTGTTTTTCTTTTACTTAATTTCTCACCCCTCTGTCCACCCTAAAAAAGCTTCTCCCACTGGCTTTATAAATTCTACTTTTTAGTTTGTAAATAATGTTGTAATAATTGTACTTTGTAACAACTGAATATAATTTTTGCCTCCTGGACAAAACACTTAAAGGCCCTCAAAGCCTGCCTGAGAAGGACAAGACCTTTGACTGGTTCATCTCCGTCAAAAGTACCTGTCACTTCTACTCCAATGCGCACCCGGCTTTCATGGGCTTTCGCCTACACCCTCATCAATTCTGCTCTCTTCTCGATCGGAGGCTTTTAGGGGCTGTCAGCTACATTCCTCCCGTACAGAGGGACCATGCGGGGGAGGGGGGAGGTTGGGGACTGTCCAGGCCAGAGGCCGCCTTGTGACATCACAGCACCATTTCTCTGGGGTTCAAATCCAGCGGGACTCTGGACTTAAAAACACGAGGTTATTTTCAATAGGAAAGAGACAGGATGGGAGGAGGCAACTACTAGGTCACCGCTACAAGCAAACATTCCAGGTGCTTTCAATCCAGTCCTCTAATCTCAGGAAGGCAAGTGAAAAGATGCACTCAGGCACAAACACACCCACGAGTTGGAAGCAACCCAACAATTCCCAGGAGCACCAGCGGGGTTTCCGGGTGGCCCCCAACCTCTGCGGATTGGTTGGAGGGTGCCACCACGTGATCCAGAAACCGGTAGGCTGGGCTTTGCCTGCTCCTTTCTTCCCCCCTCCCCACCCGGAGGTCGCGGGAAGCGGAAAGAGGGTTTCCTAGGTAACCGCGGCGAGTGGTGTGTACACACCAGGTCCTGGGCTAGAGGTGGTATCCTGCTTGCTCCCGCAAGGAGGGGATTGAGAGATCAGAGAGGCTCTGCTTTGTCTTGGATTGACCGGAATCCATCCTCTCTGGGATTAGGTGAGTGACTGTCCTAGTGGCCTTTCGGGCGTACATCACTGTTGGCCAGACCCGGGCATCTTACTCCGTTTCTGGCATTCCCGGGAGGAAGATGAAGAGAAGTAGCACTGAGATCATAGGATTCCGGTATGATGCAGCGGAGATAATGATCACAATGAGAGACAGTGACGTGGCTCTGTCTGAGGCTGGCAGGATGACTGGAGCTAAGCTTAAGAAGAGGAGGAGCAGGAGGGTGACCCACCTTCATTTGTGTAACCTTTTCTGCACCAGTTAAGAAAAAGTGGGCTGCCAGTACCAGGTGCTCACTGGCCAAACTTGCTACTGTTCACCTAGAGCCAGAAGGACATTCGTTGGACCACAAAGCTGATGAGTGTATTCTGATCCTTTAATACTCGAGGGAGGGGACAATTTAACCATGTAAAAAAGAAGAAGAAAGAAAGGAAAAGAAGAAACTTGATTTTTCCCGAATGACACCCTCCCCACCTCTGATGGCAGATAGAAACATGGTTCTTAGTCTGTTATTATACTCTCTTTGGTGATGTTGAGCACTTGTTGCCTACATCTTTTCCCATCCAACCTCTCATGCCTATTTTATCTAGGTCAGCATATGTCTGTGGCATAACAATTAATTCTTTCCACAAAATTAAACTTAAATATAAGTGATACTTAATGAATACTAACGGGAGCAGTTTCTTTCTTCTGGAATGATATCTTGGACATAGACTAGATTACTTGGAACACCATTTGGTGACTTTGGGGGTACTGACAACAGGCTTTGTCCCTTGTATGGTAGTGGGCAGACTTTCCTCTGGCAAAGCCTCCTCAGTGTACTCTCCAGTAGAACCTAGGAAGGCCCTCATCTATGTAAGGGTCTTTGATGGAGTTTCTAAATACTTCCAGGTTGTTCCTTGGTAAGTACTGTCTTGCCTGTGCACAGCTGCAACCTATGCTATATTATCTGGGGTGGTCCAAGAGAGATGCTGTAATGTCTGGGAGACAGTTGCCAGTGGAAAGCAGGGAAAACATGAACATAGCTTCTCCATCATCTAATCCCTTTTCACTGTCCTCAGTACTTCTGTCTATTCCAGTCACCCTTCTATCCCACTTTCATTTTACAGCTGTCCCTTAACTTATTTCCTTGCTTCTGCCCTCCATCCCTACAGTCTTTTTTCAAGAAAGTAACTAATTCTTATAAAAAATTAAAAGACAACTTATATTCCTCTTACACTCAAAATCCTCGTTAGCTTTTCACCTTTCTTATAGTAAAATGCAAAATCCTTAAAAGGGCCTACATGATAGCATGTGATCTGCCCTGCAATCCCTTTCCAATCCTCACTTCCTACCAACATCCACTCCTTTCACTGTGTTCCAATCACATCATTTTCCTAGCTATTGTGCCAAGTATACATGTATCCCCAACCCCTCTTTCGTTCTTCCCTCTGCCTGGATGCATCTTCTTTAGATTTCCTCAGAACTCACACTCCCTTATTTCCTTCAGTTCCTTGCCCAGATAACAATCTTGTCAAAGAGGTCTTCTCCTGCTCTCCCTTCCCATCATTCTCTGATGGGTAGATATTAGGCTCTCAATACATATATTAATAAATATGTTTCATTATGATAAAACATAGATTCCAGTGTATTAGGATAATTTTCTAACTGTATTTCTCTTTGTGGTACTTTCTAGAGTCACTCCACTCCTCAAATCAGTATGGTGAGACAATGTTCCCAGTTCACAAAGCCTAAAAACAATTATAGACTCTATGCAACGCTCTGATGCAGACCTCAAAGTTCTTTGACTTGGTTTCCTTGGATGTCCCACAGCCAACCTCTCCCCAATTGCTGCTTAGTGTATGTCTGTAAAACTCTCAGTTACCTTGAACTTAAGGCTGGTTTATACTGATGGGCTTTTCTCAGTCTGATACTAACTTGCTTCTTTTCATTCACGAGGCCTTTCTCAGCACACCTGGTGATCTGTTTTTTCTTTCCTTAGTACTGCTACTCTTTTCTTATTTTTATATTTTTTAGTCATACTAGTGGAACATAGGGAAAGCAGGTAGGTAAATACATTGGTTCAAGTTACCATATTTTTTTCTTATTTATGTATATATCTTCACATGTACATAATTTTGCATAATGAATAAAGGTGAGCATAGGGATGTTAAAACAGACATTTACATTTAATATAACAAACATATATAAATCATATCAGTCTTAGATAAGTATCTAGTTTTACTTTTTTTAAAGAGCACACCTCTTCAATCAGCACCCAGATCAAGAAATGCACCTTCAACAACACCCAGCCACACCCTAACTTCTAATATCATAGATGTTAGTTTTAAATTTGATGTGAAAAAGTCATGCAGTGTGTATGCATTGTTCAACAATGCTAGGTGATTTGTGAGAATAAAATCATTCATGGTGACACAACATTTCTTTCTTATTCTATCCTTAGTTATAAACTCAAAAGAATATGTACCCATGTCCTGCACAACAAAAATGTTCAAATTGGAAAAAGTCCACAGGTCTACCAGCAGTAGATTAAGTCAATGGTTATATATTCATACTTTACAAAATTGAATATGCTTCTTCAAAGTAGTGTTTTTCTTTATCATTTTGCTTAGATCTATCCCCATTCAACCTTTCATAACTATTATAGCTAGATCAGCTTTAACTTATATCTGAGTACTCATGTTAACAGATTAGTATGTAACTTTCCATATTTCCTCCTTACATGGTCACACACATATATACACATGTATGCACATATATGCATATGTATGTATACCCTATATATAAGTACATGCATAGATTATACACACATCTGTGAGTTATTGAAAAAAAAACGGGTTCATAATATACTCTTATCTCTACATCAAAAATTCACTGTTTCTACATCCTTTTCATGTCATAATCAAACCAGAATTCATATATTTTAAAAACAGTACAAAAATTAGCTTAGATTTTATTGAAACTATTTTGGGATTAGCAGATCATATCACCTAAAATGAAGAAGTGGGCTACTCATTGCAATAAACAGTTACTACCAGGCCAACTGATGTTCTATATTCATCTTTGGGCTGAATAAAGGATAAACTAAACCTCAAAGGAGAGAAACAGGGCACACCTTGGTGGCACAACAGGTTAAAATGCAGCACTCCGATGCTAGCCACAGCCGCTTCATCTGGAGTTCAGTCCCCACCAGGGAGGTGACCCACATGGCACAGCAAATCTGTCCTATCTCACCCGCTGCTCCCCTCAGCAGTGTATTCCAATCAGTCCACCTGTTCTGTTCCCCACTCTGAATCCTCTCACCACTCCTGCACCTCTGGGCTGTACCCCAGTTCTGTATGCGTAAATAAATAAAAATCTTTAAAGAGAAACAATGGAGGCAAACACTAGTGAGAAAACTAAAATACACAAACTAAGGGCAAGATATAAGGATGTAGAAGAAAGATGACATTTATCTTCAAGGCTTACAGTGCAGGAAAAATTATACTTGTTCTACTGAACTCCAAAAGATAGAATGGAACAACCAGGTAGGAGTTATGGCAAGAGAGAGTTAAATTCAGAATAAAAGTTAACTTTATAATAAGAGAATTTCAGAGACAGTGTGGGCTCTCTTTATGTCCCGATAGATCCTTGGTTATGTACAAGGCATACATGGGTCATTCCACCTAAGTTGCCTAAGGTCCTGTTCAACTTGAAAAGATACAACTCATATTTATTTTATTTCAGCTTTTCATTTTCCTTAACAAATATATTATTATGACCTATATTTTAATGGAAGATGATTGAATGTGAAAACCTAAACCAAGAAGAAATAATCAAAGAACTGGTGAGTCAAAGTCAAATTTCTTTTCAACTACTTTTATAGGACAATTAAATGGAACATTTTCACATTCCTTTTTGGAGCTTACCTAGAATTTCCTCCTACCCAATGACCTTTGGGAGTACATGGTACAAATTTGCTTAATACAACTGATAATTTATAATGTCAAAAATAATATTTTGTTGTCTTAAATAGATAATAACCCAATTTCTTTTTGAAAACAGTGTTTATGCAATGGTTTATCTTATGAGATGATTGGACAAGAAGGATCAGATACTTCAAAACTAGAGATGTTTTTCTCAGGGTATCCCTGTATAGTTGGATTATCATTATTTCCTAATTTAACAAGTCTTACAATTATTGCTCAAGATATAAAAGAAATTTCAGGGTTGGAGACTTGTTCACAACTTAAAGAACTCTGGATTGCTGAGTGCTGCTTAAAAGTAAGTCTAAATATGTTATCTTACATGAAGTATTTTATTGCTGAACTGTTTGGCTTTGAAAAAATAATCAATTGAAATATTTGCATGTGACATGAATTAAAATAGATAAATAAGGGTGGGAATAAGAGGGAAAAGATCACCTATGGTGAATTGCAACAAAACCCTTTACAGAGTAAAACAAAACAAAACAAAACAGGGGAGGAAAAAAAAACCCACTAATGGGAAAAAAGAAATTAAAGCAAGTGAGAAAACAGAAAAAAGAAAAATATACATATACTACCATTTAGTAATCAAATCAGTTTAAATATGACCAGTATTGTTTAATAATGAAATTTCACTCCTGGTTGTGTGAAAATTATGTTTATATTAAAAACAATATTGTAAAATATACTTTAGAGCCAAAGAAATTTACATTTTTGACTCAGAAATCCTATTCTAAGATTTTACTCTAAGAATTAATTCAACTGCAGAAAGCAATTGTATGAATGAACTTATTTATTGCTGTGTTATTTATGATGACTAAAATTTTTAAACATAAATATGCCAAGTAGGGTTGTTTTTAAGAAAATTATTATAAGTATCATGAAATATTTTATAAAAATGTTATGATTTTAGAGATTATGAATGCATTTTAGATGATATTAAATAAAAACCCACAAAACTATATGGGTATTAAGATTACTATCCTATGGAAATAGGTATGATGATTAAAATTTAAAAGAATTGGAAAATTTAAAATCATTATATTTAGGTAGATGGATTATATGTTTTCTCTTTAAAAATTCAGTTCATTTTTGGGGATAGTGACTTTACAATAAAATGTGATTTTTTTTAAAAGAAAGAAATTGTACTTAAAATCTACCTTATCAAAAGGATAATGGCAAAATACAACATTAACATTCTTTTTCTTTTTTATAGGAAATTGGAGGTCTTCAAGAATGTAGAAATTTAGAAAAACTATATTTATATTATAATAAAATTTCCAAAATAGAAAATTTAGAGAATTTATTAAGATTGGAGGTTCTTTGGCTAAACCACAATGCAATTAAAAATATTGAGGTAAGATACTTTCATTATTTTATAAGTAAAGTCAGCTATTACTAAGGAGTTTGCACCATAACATCCAATATCATATTATGGTTAAAGGGCCAAAATATTCATGATGAGTTTAATTACCATTGATAAAATCAGTTAACATATATGTAGCATTCTATAATGTATAGAGAACATTATATTCATAATTTTCTTTACTCTTCCCACCAAACCTGAAAGGTAAAGGGTTTTTTTTTTTTTTGAAGGCTAAAAAGAGAGACTTAGAGAAGTTACATACACACACGACCACACGATCTACCTAAGATTATAACTACACTCAATGTTGTATCTTTTCTCCCCTACTCCTTCTCCACTCCATTTCCTTCCTCCAATAATTTTCCCTACATTCCAGTACAGAGAAACAAAGATAGGGATACCCACCTGTCAGCTTGTTCAATGCACAAACTCTAGTGTTCAAAACCCTTTTGGAATTAACCAGATAGATCAGATGATTTATAAATAGATTATAATTTTTTTCTAAAGTATACGTTGTTTAAATTTTTAGGGCTTGCATACTCTAAAGAATTTAAATGATCTCAACCTTGCTGGAAATCTAATAAGCAGCATTGGTATGTATTCTTTTGCTTCAAGTCTGAGATATTGCTCCAATTTTTTTTTAATCAATATATAAAGTACACTCAGATTTCTTTAGACAATTTTTTTATCTTTGCAAGTCATTTCTAAATCAATGACTACAGGACAAGAAAATATAATCCATTTATCATACTTACTAGTTATACATTGTCACTGTTAGTCTTTTTATATGATGATCATATACAACTAAGTAATATATGAGCAAGGAGGTATCGCCTGAAATTTAATTTTTCTTCCACTTTGTTTTTTAAATTGAAGGTTGGTGTCTGGATCCCAATGAACAACTAGAAAGATTAAACCTTTCTGGTAACCAGATAAGTTCTTTCAAGGTATGTTTAAGTGGAACATCTCATTATTTATCAACTCAGATCATGAACCATATTATTTCAGAAAATAGACTTTAGCGCCTCAAGAAATAATTATATTGGACTAGCCAAGTCTGGAAATTTTAGAGTCAGCCAACTAAATTGGTTCTGACACTATACTAATTGAGCTGTAAAAGTCAAACAAATAAGTACTACCTGGCTTCAAATTTTCTGGTTTTTCACCTTCTCCTAGCATCCAGGAAAATGGACCTTCCCAGAACAGGGATCATTAAATAATCTCATCATGACATATGATTTTAATACTCCAAATGAGTTAGGATACACACACACAATTTACCTAAGATTATAAACACACTCTGTGTGATGCTTTTGCCCCTTTTCCTCCTCCTGTCTTTCTCTCAACTCGACTCCATTGTCTTCCTCCAATAATTCTCTACTCATTCCAATATAGAAAAACAAAGAGGCTTCATGGAGGCAGTAACTTGCCCTGTATACGTCACCTTCTAAACAGCACCTTTATTCTTTCATTAACCTCAGCCAAAACCTTTGAGAGTTCATTTTAAGACTCTGCTCGTTCCCTCAGTCACCATTCTCAGCCCACCAGCAAATTCTATAAGCTTCACTTTCATTTCAGAACATGCCCAGAGTCTGACAGTTTCTTACCACCTGCCTCACTCTACTAACCTGGTGCAAGATACCAGTATCTGTGACCTGCATTACTGAAAAGGCTCTTAATAGATAACCTGAGTTTACCCTAGATCTAATGTATTCTGCACATCTCAACTTGCTCCTTTAAAAATGTGCATGTGTGTCTATGAGAGAGGTGGGTGGGTAAAAAGAGACAGAGATTTCTGCTCTACTCCTGCCATTTAAGATCTTCAAGTCAAACTAACAACAGAAATGTTAAACTTTGGTCTGTTAAATGCATCATAAATTAATAAGGATAAACAACTGGGAAATTTTATTTTCAGAGACTATAGTAAACTAAGAATTAACATGTTCATTATTAAAAGAAGCCTTTTAAGGGCCCTCTCTCGTGGCGCAACAGGTTAAAGCACAGCACTGTGAAGTTATCCACAGCCAGTGCAGCACAAGTTTGATCCCCAGCCAGCGAGGTGACGCCCATGGCATGGCAGACCTCTCCTGACTCACCCACTGCTTCCCTCAGCAGTGTACTTAAGTCAATCTGCCTGCTCTGCTTCCCACTCTGTCCCTGGTGAACCCTCTCACCCCCACAACTCTGGCCTATAACCCAGTTCTTGTATGAATAAATACATTTAAAAAAAAATAGTCTTTTAAATCCATTAGAAGAAGATACCCAGGGAAGAAGGGACAAATGCACAGATAATTCATAGAATTGAGCTCTACCTGCCACTTAATTTATAAAAGAATTTTCAAGCTCAGAATTAGCAAAATGTAAATTAATACAATATAACATTTACCTGATTATGTTTTAAACATTTAAGATTTTTATAAACATAGCATTCTGTACTAACAAAATTGGGATTGGGATACGATGGACGTTTAAAAGTTTAAACTGTGGGCCCACATCTCGTGGCACAATGGGTTAGGATGCAACCCTGCAAGCTAGCCGCAAACACTTCAGCACGAGTTCAACCCCCAGCCCTGGAGATGACCCACATGGCGAGGCAGACCTCTCTTGACCTGCCCGCTGCTCCCCTCAGCAAAATACTTCATCAGCCGGCCTGTTCTGCTTCCCATTCTCTCTGGTAAATCCTCTCACC
>NW_004567114.1:31506570-31525901 GCF_000260355.1 Condylura cristata | reverse complement strand
ATTTTAAGTTTAAATTGACAGGCTTTTCTAGAAAACATTTAGAAGTATGTACCAATCCTTTTAAAAGGTACCTACCCTTTGACATATCAAATAGATTGCATTCCAAGGAATACATTTCAAGAAAATAATGTGAAATGTGGTCAGGATTTATGTTTAAATGTGCAAGAATTGCAAAGAGGTCATCAGGATCTTTGAAGATAAATTTAGAGAGGTATGGGAACACATTCTCAGTCCAAAGAGAGACTGAGCACATATTAGTCACCTGGCCTTGTTTTACTCTTGATTCTTATAAATCTTCTCACTGCTCATTTCTACTTTATCTTCAGAATTAATGCCTCCTAGTTCTTCCTATGGATTTCCCTTAACTCTGTTTCAGATATCCTTGTGGTATGTCATCCTTTCTAGTCCAATAACACCATGATAGCCCCATATACCAGGCACTTCCTACTAGAGCTTTTCTACCCTCCCTAGCATTGAGGAAGTTGTGAGGATGTCTCAAAGGTTGTTAGAAAATAATAATCACTCAGTTCAGTTCACACATATTTTATGTCTCTTGTCATGTAAATCTGTGTGCTAAAAATGCATTGTTAAACAGGATAACAAATTTTACTCTCAAGAGTTGGCAATTTTTTTCTATGAGAGGCCAAAAAAATATATTTTCAGCTTGGTAGCCTATATCTTATCTCTGTTGCAAACTCTTCTTTTTTTTACAATACTGAAAAAAATGTAATCACTGTTCTCAGTTTATAGAGGGGGGGGGCTAAGACCCATAAAAACTCTTGGCTTCTAGACTGTGGAGGTCTAAGCATTTGTCAATAGGTATAAGAGATTCTACAATAAAAGTAAGCCCATCTACTAAGAGCTTATAGGAGGAGCATCTGTCTTAATGTTAGGGGATGAAATGAGATTCCCAGAGATGATACCTAGGTTGAGTCTTGATGGATTAAAGGTAAATTTGAGTGAAATTCAATTCACTACAAGGGAGCAGCATGAGCGAAATAAGACAGAGTCTAGGACAGTCTGAAATTTGAATTTGTTCAGTATGGCTAAAACATAAAATGCTAGGAAAAGACAAAACTGAATAATTAAACAAGGGCAGTGACTTAAATGTCAGGATAAAAGATTGCTAAGGAGAAACTGGTCTGGGAGTCTCTCCCTGCCTCTAGGTTGTGGGGAAAATGAGGGCCACAGGAAACTAGAGTTCAGTTGCCCTTAATAGGAAAAAAGAGCATTTCCAGAAAAACAAAAAAGAAAACTAAAACCTGGGAATTCAGTAATGAATAAATAGAACAGAATCCCACCACCTTTGATGAGAAGAGCAAATCTGAAGGCCAAGAAAAATTGAGGAGCATCGCTGATAGCAGGTATGTCTGGTGGATGGGCAGTGAAGGAAGCTGAAGTTCTATGGGTACACTAGGGGGTGCTGGGCAATTGTTAACAAAGGGGCTGTGCAGAGAAGGCAACACAACATTGTGCTATGAATAAATGAACTCATGTGACTAACTCTAGGTTTCATATTGGAATACATGATTTAGTAAATATTCTTTTGGCTTTTATATCTAAATTACATAGTCATGTAGAGTCCGTGTTTAATTATTATTGATCTTTCTTCATGTATTTGGCATGTTTTTCACTACAGAAAGACATTAAATCACTTAAACATAATGAAACATGTAATTAGAATATAATGCATCACATAAAATGTGGTGACCTTATGTTTTCAAATGACTCCTTTAGAAATGGAATGTAGTAATTAATTGACTGAATGTTGTTGTTTTAGGACCTTACTAACTTAACCAGGCTGCATCATTTAAAGGATTTGTGTCTGAATGACCCTCAGTATAAAACCAATCCAGTTTGTCTGCTGTGTAATTATGCCACACATGTATTATATCACTTGCCTTGTCTTGAAAGACTTGACACTTTTGATGTGTCATCAAAGCAAATCAAGGAACTGGCTGATGTAAGTATATTCCTAATTGGCTTTCTGTGACTTAACTTTAATTAGATAACTGTGTCTTCTGACAGTGCCCCTATATGGTAGGTAGTGTTATCACTCCTTTTCCCCACTTCTACTTTTGCCCCAGTGAGTTGTATATTTCATATAGTATAGTATAGTATTCAGATAATACTAGTACTAGAATCTGAATTTTGATGACAACACTAGAAGGTAAAATAGACGAGCATTTAAAATGTATACAAAACTTTGTTCATTCATTTAAACATCCAATAAATGTTTTTGACTAGAATGTGAGACACATGTGGATGTCCCCTCATGAGGCAAATCCCCACTTCTGAGAACTTAGATAAAATGAGAGAGCACAGATATTAAGCAACCACGAATAAACAGCTAGTATGTTTGATGTGGAAAAGTAAAACAGGGATGAAGGAAATGGAATTATTGGTAGGGGAGATGAAAGGGTGTTGTTAGTTTATCTAGACTTGTGAGGAAAGGATTTGCTAAAGTGACATTCAAAAGAGATCTAAGGTAAGGGAGTGAGCTTTTCAAGGATTAATACAGACAAGACCTTGAAGCAGGAGCATTTGCTTTCGTTTGGAGAACAGTAAGTATCAGTAGTTAGTGTGGCTGGAACTGAGTAAGTGACGGGAGGAGAGTAAGAGATGAAGACCAGAGTGGTGGGCCGATCACATGAGACTGGAGAATGTGGTAAGGACTTGGCTTTGAGTAGATGGAGGTCACTGGACAATTTTGAGCATATTTCCCTCAATTTAAATTTAAGTGGTTAAAACTAAATCACATTTTAATAGTGCTCTTGATTTGTTTACTTTCTCTTCAGTTCTTTTTAGCTAATATAACTTATAAGCATCATTTTACTTAAGTGAATTTAACCAAGTGAAATGATAATTTTATAAATAATTACATGATCTACTGGTATTACAGAATTCAAGATAATTGTATTTCATTAACAATTTTGTAATTTGCTCAATCTAAAACAAAATATAGCATCCTTCTATAGATTTGGAGAAAAGCATTAAATCCTGTTTCTTAATAATGCTTTAAAAATGAACTAAATGTTACATTTGCTTTTAATTCTTTAAAATTTATTTTTCCCTATGTTAATCCAAATAATGTAGGTATGTACTTAGTAGTACTGCTTCGTTAGTTAGATGATTCTATTTCATAAATCCTATTTTATCTATAGTTCCTTTAAGTTGTCATCCTGGAAATAAATGTGACTATGCCTCACACTTAATATATTATCCTCATAGAAAATATTTGCAATTTTATATTTTGTTTAACAAGTTAAAATAGAACTTTTTGTAGCCATTACCTTTCTAGCTATCACCATTAGTAGTAACTGAAAATGCAAAACTTAAAAATTGTCAAATAGAATATATCATACTGTTTCAAATAGCATTACTAATTACCTATGTTTTGTTTCAATTAGTCTTTTGTTGTTTTTTCTCTCTTTTAGACCACAGCAATGAAAAAAATAATGTATTACAATATGCGTATAAAAACTGTTCAGCGTCATCTTAATGAAGACCTGGAAAAACTGAATGATAGAAAGTGCAAATTACAGAAGTTGCCAGAAGAACGAATAAAATTATTCAGCTTCCTGAAAAAAAGTGTAAGATTTTACATTCTCAATTTCAATAGCTATTTGTGCATACAGAACTGGGGCACAGGCCAGAGACTCAGGGGTGGCGAGAGGCCCCACCAGAGACAGAATGGGAAGCAGAACAGGCAGATGGACGAAGTACACTACCGAGGGAGCAGCAGGCGGGCCAGGAGAGGTCTGCGGCGCCATGTGGTCACCTCCGGGGCAGGCGGGGATCGAACTCATGCGGAAGTGGCCTTAACTTCTCAGTGCTGTGCTTTAACCCGCTGTGCCACCAGGGAGGGCCCGATTGTATGAAATATTAATCAGCAGTCAAAAAAGATAAATTCATGCCTTTTGCAGCAACATGGATGGAGCTGGAAGGGATCATGCTTAGTGAAATAAGCCAGAAAGAAAAAGAAAAATACCAGATGGTTTTGCTCATAGCAGTAGCATAAAGGACAGGAGGGCAGGGAAATAATAATGAACACCTATATACCAGAGACATTTTATGGGGGTGAAGTGGGGATGGGATCAAAAATGGGGGAGTGCACTGGACTATGGTGATGGTACAAGGGTGATTTGGTGATGGGAAGCCCACGGGATTACAATTGAGATGGAAAAAGGCACAAAATGATGTAAAAATAAACTATTATATTTTTAAATTTTTAAAAAATGTTTTGTTTGCAGCTGATTAACTAAACTCCATTCTGTGCTTTAAAAATCTGCTAGGTTTATTGATTTATGACATGTTTAAAAGTTCTGTAATTCACCGTAATTCCAAGAGTTACAGCTAGAGATCTATTAAACTGCATTTTCATTAGATACCAGTAGGCTGTGCTCAAAACTCATTTTGTTTTCTAAAGTGCTAAAGTATCCCTTTACTAATACTACTATGGCCTATAAGAAGGGAGGAACGTAATCAAACTATACTTTAAAAATTATGTCTGCTAAAAAAAAAAAAATTATGTCTGCTTTTTGGATTTCCTTTAATATCAAGGATTGTTAATCTTAAAACAGAACTTTGTATATGTAATAACTTACTGTACTTTTAAAAAGATATGAAATATAATTATTCAACAAATGGTATTAAAAAATAATTAAATTGTTTGACAATGGGGGAACTGAATATTTAGTTTACACTTTATCAAAAATAGGTAACAGTGGGAGGAAAGTTAAATATAAAGATAAAAACATTTTTTAAAAAAGAATATAAAGTACTTAACTGTTCTCAGCCTACCAAATAAGAGAAATACTAGAACTCAACGGAAAAAGAATAGATTTGGTTGCCAAAAAAAGTAAAATACTTTTGTATAAAAAGCATTATTGGCCCTCCCTGGTGGCGCAGCAGGTTAAAGCACTGCACTCAGAAGCTGAGACCACTTCCACATGAGTTCGATTCCCGCCTGCCCCGGAGGTGACCACATGGCGAGGCAGACCTCTCCTGACCCGCCCGCTGCTCCCCTCAGCAGTGTACTTTGTTGATCTGCCTGTTCTGCATCCCGCTCTGTCTCTGGCCAAGTCTTTCGACACCCCTGAGTCTCTGGCCTGTACCCCAGTTCTGTATGCACAAAAATAAATAAATCTTTTTAAAAAAGCATTATTACTAAAGGGAAACAGTTGTCAATTTGAAAAAAAAATGTTTTCAGTAAACACTATGGACAAACATGATAAACATTCTCAAAAATCAAAATATTCCAATAGAAAAACTGAGCTGAGTACATACCCTTGATTTTTATACAAGAAGAAATAAAGTGACTAATAGACACTTGAAAGAAGAGCTCAACCTGATTATTCCTTTCCAAATGACTACAAGAAATAACAAGGAATTTTTATCTAAAAAAAATGCCAAAATCATAATATATGGTAGTATTCAGGCTGGTGAAGACAGATGTGATGCTCTTATCAATGGGAGTGTAATTTGAGTTGTGTATTAACAACACAAAAGTGCTCATATGTTTATACATAAAGATATTTATTGCCACAAGCAACAATAATAAATTGAAAACTATCTAAAGAGAGGAAGAATTACTCATTTTGACGAGAGAATAGTAATTAATACATAACTATTAAAACAAATCTTTTAAATATGTTTAAAACACTCTAACACCTACTTAAAACAGGTTTTAATTAATTATAGATACTCTTAAAAAGCAACATTAACAGAAGTTGAATAATTTATTTGAATAAAAAATGAAAAAAGTATATGGACATCATTTTTTATCTACCATTTTCATGTAAAATGCTTGTATTAAAACTTGTAAATATGTTGTAACAACAATAAGATCAATTAGTGGTTTACCAGAATGGAAGGTGAAGGGAAGTAGGTAAATATCTTAAAAGGAATCATTTGTGTGATGAAGGATAGAATTGGTCTTTCAGTGGTGAACTTAAAATATACACACATTGACTTTTAATAGTTAATATTAGTTAATTAATATTAGTTAATATAATATATAAAGTACAGACATTTTAGAAAATATGCTTAATATGTTTTATAACAGATGTATTTGGACATTTTAGAGTGGAAGTATAGATATTTGGTAAATTTCTATTTATATACACCTATCCATGTGCAAAACAATATATCCTGAATCCACAAGGCACGGTTTAAGAGCAAGACAAATGAGGGACTCTCTGTAGCTCCAAAATTTAAGGGAGTGCCTAAAACCACAGTAATCAAAATAAATCATATTTAGTACAATATTTTTAAAAAATACAAATTAATGCAAAAATATCCATTATAAGCAAAAAGAAACCCAAAATATCAAAAAAAAAATTAAGTCATATATGAGACTCAGGCAAAAGGAAAAACAAATGTGTATTCCCATATACAGCGTTATGTGTTTTTTATGGTTAAGTTTTATCCAGAATACAAAAGTAGTTGAAAATATTACAAAAAATAAAAATTGAAAAGTAGGTTTAGCAAGTCATTATTTTAAGTTTTTTTTAATCCAAAAACAGCCTTTAGAATTTTACTTTGACTTTAATAAAGCAAAGTTATCAGTAATATTTACCAACCTGTTTCTTTGCTTTTCTTGCTTTCAACCGAGAAACTTAATGTTATCTTTTACTTGATCTAGAGAAACTGACTGACCAAACTTATACCAAAATTACAATCATAGGTTTGGCATGTTTTCGTAAAGTTAGCATATTTTTATCTACTTTATGACAAGTTAAATTAACTACATATTTCATAGACTCCACTGACTTTTTTTTTTTTTTTTTTTTGCTGTTTGGTATATTGCTTTTAACAGTTGGAACGACAACTGGCTGAAATCAAGGGATCTGGCAAAGGGCAGAATGACAGATCCAGTAATAATAAAGTAACTGAGTTTGAAAAGTCAAAGAACTGTGAAATTGTCTCAGAAGAATCAAGTCTTCAACAGAAGATATTGACCAAACTGAATGCCTTGAATGAAAGGGTAACATTCTGGAGCAAAAAACTTGATGAGTATGTTTAATGAATTGTCTGACTGTCCCAATTTGAAACATGAGAGAAAAAAAAATGCTCTGGGGTGTGAGTTGAACTCAGTTTCCTACTTCAGGAGTAAAAATAATTATAGTATGAAGCAAAATACAAAATGTATCTCCAATCTAGCTCCTAGAAAGAGAGGCATCACTGGCATATATCCTTAATTAGGAATAGTGAACTTGCCTTAAATGGCTTCTGGTCACATTACTACTCCCGAGTCTGCAAAGTTAAATAAAGCATTTGAGCTGCTACTGGTGCAGAAACTGTTGAGAGTGGGCAAAGTACATGCACCTTTGTCTACAATCATGAAGAATGATTAAGTATCAACTAGAAATATCCAAGCAAAAAGGCTTAATGAATATTGTTACTTTTTAAATTTACTTTAAGTGGACATGTTAGTTTGGCCTTGTGATAATACTACTAATAAGTAACATTTGTTGGGTTCTTATTCTGTGTGAAACTCTTTGCCTTGCATCTATTTTGCATATAATACACCCTAGGAAAGACTTTTCAGGTATAGGTACTATTAATATTACCATTTTGCTAAGAAACTGTGGCATAAAAAGATTATAATTAGTCTAAGAACCAAGAGCCATAAATGGCAGAGCCAGGATAGTCTTCTAACCTTTCCATATTCCTTTAAAATCACCTTTCCAAATTTAAGGTGATTTAATCATCAAAAATAGGATGACTCTCACTTGATTTAGCACCAAGCCTTTTTATCCATTGTATTTTGACATCAGTTTTTTTTTAATTATTACAAAAGTTTATTTTTACATCATTTTGCACATTTTTTTCCATCTTGATTGTACACATCAGTTTTTTTTAATTATCATGAATTTTAATGTTGTGATTTTCAGATCTAATAGCTATACATTCTATTTCTTGAATAGAATTGAAGCAATTTATCGTATTGAAGTGAAGCAAAAGAAGAAAAGTCACAGTTTGTTGATCCCATTTTTATTAATTGAGTTGGAGACTGTGGGAAACATCCACTTTGAAGAAGGCACTCAATCTGATGAATGGTAAGTCTGTTTAAATTTACTAATATCTTTAGAAATTACTTTCAGTGCTTAGGATTATCAACCAAAATATCAACTTATAAACTCATCACTGTCCCATTTTCAAAACACATTTCTTATAGAGTACTCATCCATTGAAAAATTTACCACCAAATTTTCCTATTTATACCATTGCCATAACTTAACTTTGAAAATGTCCAAGTGGTATGGAAAGCTGGATGGAAATTCTTCAGACTACTAAAAATGGAGCTATCATATGACCCAGCAATCCCACTCCTAGGGATCTACCCAAAGGACACAAAAATATTAATTCAAAAGGATACGTACATACCTATGTTTACTGCAGCATTATTTATAATAGGTAAAACATGTTTTAATAGGTAAAACATGGAAACAATGTAAATGCCCAAAAACAAGATGATTGGATCAAGAAGATGTGGTGTGTGTGCGTGCACAGCAATCAAAAAAGATAAAATAATGTCATTCACAACAACATGGATAGAGCTAGAAGGGATCATGCTCAGTGGAAAAAGAAAAATATCAGATGGTTTCAGTTATAGGATGAATAGAGGAACCAAATGAGGGATTGGGGTAGTAATAATAACAGTAAGAAACACAACAAAACCAAACAACAATAGCAAGATAACTACAAATCAGAGACATTCTGCAGGGGAAGGGGAGGAAAAGGGACCAAGACAAGGGGGAGACAAACACAAGGGACTATGGTGATGGTGCAAAGGTGAATTGGTGGTGGAAATTTTATGAGGTCTATACCTGAGAAAAGAAAGCAAACATTGGATCTGTTATTCTGCCCTTTTCTAGATCCCTTGATTTCAGCCAGTTCTTGTCCCAACTGTTAAAAGCAATATACGAGACAGCAAGAAAATGTTAGTGGAGTCTGTTAAAATATATGTCATAACTGACCCTCCCTGGTGGCGCAGCAGGTTGGAGCATAGCTCTAAAAAGCTAAAGCCACTTCAGCATGAGTTCGATCCCCACCCTGGAGATGATCCACATGGTGTGGCAGACCTCTCCTGGCCCACCCGCTGCTCTACTCAGCAGTATACGTCGTTGATCTGCCAGTTCTGCTCCCCACTCTGTCTCTGGTGAATCCTCTCACCACACCTGTGCTTCTGGCCTGCACCCCAGTTCTAAAAAAAAAATAAATTAAAATAAATAAATTTTCATAACTAATTAATAATAAAGTTGTAGAGTGCAAAAATTTGAAACAATTAGCCAACAACGAAAAAAAAAGAGGTATCCAATGAAGATAAACTTGTACTATATACATCAAAATAAAGTAAGATTTCTAAAAATTTTTTTAAAAGTCCAAGTGATATTTCATTGGTCTACCTAGTTTCCTTTCACACAAAGTCAGAATATAATTTAGAAAAGCTCACAGTCAGATATCAATTTTATCCTATTCATATCTGGAATGGAGTCTGAATATTGTGTGAGAAGCCAGGATGCCAAAACAGCAGACTGACAACAGCAGATTGCAAATAATAGAGCAGACTGTTGGCAGGTTTCCTGGGGGTCCAAAGTCAAACCAGTTTTATAGAGTTAACTGTAGTCAGGGTGCATAAAATAAGGCAAGGTTAACATGAAACCAGGAATTTGAGTGAAAAGCCCATTTTGACAAAAACGGAGAGAACCACTAGAAACAGAAGCAGGAAACAAGCATCTACATGTCAGAATCAGTCTATTGATAGAAGAAAGTAAGTGGTTGTGTTGCCTTAGCTGGAGACCCACCCAAAGGAATGATCCTTAAAAGGAAAAAGAAAACCAGCAGAAAAGTATCTCTAATTGTAACTTAAACATTCTGTAATTATTTTCTCAAAATTGAAATCCCTATTAATGAAAGAGAGCTCTAGAAGCATACTGCAAACTTGGGTACATAGAGAGAAACCAGGAGACATGGAAAGCTATAGAATAAACCGCTATATGAACCTGGAGAGTTTTTTTACTTACAGTCAGTGTTGAAATAATTACCATTTTTATGGAATAAAATGCAAGCTTTGTATGAACTTTTTAGAAATGTGTGATTGTTATGGGTTATTTAAAAAAAAAGATTTACTTATTGATGCAAACAAAACTGGGTACAGGAGAGAAGCACAGGGGCGGTGAGAATATTCACCAGAGGCAGAGTGGGGAGCAGAACAGCCAGGTTAACGAATTACAGTGCTAAGAGGAGCAGCAGTGGGGTCAGGAGAGGTCTGCTGCACATGTGGGTCACCTCCAGGGCCAGGCATTGAACTTTCACTGAAGCAGCTGTGGCTGGCTTGCAGTGCTGTGTCCTAACCCTTTGTGCCACAAAGGAGGGCCCGATATATGTTCCTTCTATCTCCACTTTGCTAAAAGAGTCTATTCTAAATGGATGCTGAATCATGTCAAATGCCTTCTTTGAATCTATTGAAATCATATGATTTTTGTCTTTTGCTGATATGGTGAATTAGATGGATGGATTTACACATGTTGAAGAATCTTTCCATCCCTGGGAAGTTCATGATGTATGATCCTTTTACTACATTGTTGAATTTGGTTCTCTAACGTTTTGTTGAGTTTTGCATCTGTGTTTGTCAGGGATATTGGACTATAGTTTTCTTTTTTATGAGATGTTCTTGTCTACGTATGGTATCAGAGTTACGTTGGTCTCATTAGATGTGTTTTGGTGCATTCCTGCTTCCTCACACTTTTGGAAATGTTTGAGGACAGGAGTTAGTTCTTCTCTGACATTTTCGTCTCACTAGTAAAGTCATGTGGCCACAAGTTTTTGTGTTACCTGAACCTTTTGATTTCTCTTTCAATTTCCTTGGGGTACTTAATCTGTTAAAAGGTTTTTGTTACTTTTTAACTCAGTTTTAGAGGGTTGTAGGCTTCTAAGAATTTATTCAATTCTTCTAGATTTTCCAATTTGCTGGAATGACATTCCTGGTTGTCTCTTATGATCCCCTGTATATCTCTGTAACTTCACTTTTGTTTCTGATTTTATTTATCAGGTTTTTTTCTTTCTTTCTTTCTTTCTTTCTTTCTTTCTTTTCTTAATAATTCTAGCCAAAGGTTTGTCTTAATTTGTCTATTTTCCCAAAGAACCACTTTGGGTTTCATTGATCCTTTAAACTTTTTGACTACTACCTCATTTATTTACACTGTAATTTGTATTGTTTCTTTCCATGTACCAGCTTTTGGTTTCATTTGTCCTTTTATTTTCTTTTAGTAACATAAGGTATAATATTAGATTATGCATTTGGGATGTTTCTTATTTCTTGATGTGGGCCTGTATTGTTATATACTTCCCCCCTTAGACTTGCTTTTGCTGTGTCCTATAAGTTCTGGAAGGTTATATCCTCATTCACATTTGTCTTGAGGTATTTTTTTAATTTCTTTTGTAATTGCCTCACTAACCTATTAGTCATCCGATGGTTTGCTGTTCAATATCCACATATAAGAGGTTGTTCCTGCTTTCTTTTTGTGACTGGTATCTAGTTTGATGCTGTTGTGGTCAGAGGAGACGCTTGCTATGGTTTCAAGCTTCATGGATTTGTTTCAGTTGGAACTAAATATGTGGTCAATGCTGGAAAATGTTCCAGGTGCACTTGAGAGGAAAGTGTATTCAGTTTTGGGAGCAAGGAGAGTAGCGCACTATAAATGCTCACTAAGCCTTTTTGCTATTGTTGTTAAGAGTATTGTGCCTTTAGTTATTTTCTGTATGATTGATCTGTCCACTGGTGAAAGTTAGGGTGCTGAATTGGCCATTATGTGTTTTTCCCAATGTCTGTTTTTAGATTTGATACCAAAGCTTTATACATACTGACAAGTGTTATATTTTCCTGATGAATCATTCCCTTCATCATTATATGATAACTATCCCTATCTCTTTTTACTCTTGTAGCTGCAAATATACTTTATCTGATATAAATATAGCTATCTCTCTGTTTCATTGGGTTCTTTTCACATGTAGCATTATTGTCCAGGCATTTACTTTGAGCCTGAGTTTATCTTAGGAGTTCACATGCATTTCCTGAAAAAAGCAGAAATTTGGATTCTGTCTTTTAATCTAACCAGTCATTCTGCCTTTTAACTGGTGAGGTCAGTTTAATTACATTTAGTGTGGTTCTTGACATGCATGTCTGATGGTATTCTACCTGAAATGTCTCTCTATTTCCTTTTTCAATTCTTTATGGATGTTCTTTGATTTACATATGAGAACTCCTCCAAACATTTCTTAGAGGTGAAGTCTAGTGTATGCAAACTCTTTCAGCTACTACTTGCCTGAGGAGGTCTTTATTTCTCCTTCATATCTAAAGGAGAGCATTACAGGATAGATTAATTTTGGCTAGCAGTTTTTATCATTAACTACTCAATTCTCTTATTGCTCACAGTGTTTATTCAGAGAACTCAGATGTAAGCCTGATCAGGGTTCATTTATAAATTGTCTGCTTCAATATTCTCTCTTTGTCTTGAACTCTTAAAATTTTATGATGTTTAGATAACCTGGTGTTCTTTAAGCATCATGGACTTGCATATTTCATTCCTTCTTCAGATTTGGGAAATTTTCCTCTCATATTTCTTTAAATAAGTTCTTTGTTCCTTTCTCCCTAAATTATCCTTCAGAGACACCTATTATTCTCATATTGTCTTTCTTCATGCAACTGGCTAGTTCTTAAAGTGTTTCTTCATTTTTTTCTTTGTATCTCTCTTCTTCCACCTAGATTCTTTATGAATTATCATCTTCAAGGTTGCTGATCAGCCCTCCATTTGGTCTGTTCTATTGCCATCACTTTGCCCAGAACTTTTTGTCTCTTATATTGATTTTTTTACATCCTGCATCTGTTACTATTTAAAACTTCAGTTTCAATCTTCTAGCTGTTAATTTTAGTTATCAGAACATTATTCATTTTTCTACATTCTCTGTATACAACTTTTCTTCTTTTTTCCCCTTTCTTTGAATTTCTGCCTGGTAGCAATTTTGAACTTTGCATCTGATTGGAAGAAAATATCTTCCAAGTGTCTGTGGTTGGGGTCTGGAGATTTGTTCTTTCTGTGATGTAGTATTCCCCTGTGAACTCAAGTTGCTTTTTGTGTTTTTCATTTCCCCATTATTTCATTTCTGAATACTAAAGATACAGCATTTTCACTTTTCCTAGAGTGGTATTGTGTATAAGGAAGAATTAACCTGGAACTAGGTCTTCTGTGGGTGGGGGAAGACCCCGGAGGGGTCTGTTGCTGGTGGAATTGGGGAGTATGGGTATGGCTCATGCCCAGGTTACCACTGCCAGATCTCCTCTTTAGATTTCAGACCCATGTCTCTACAGTCAGCAAGCTGAGCTTTTTGTGCATCCCTGATAACTTCCAAATTGGCTTTCTGTATCTACTTGGTCCCCATCTCTGCCTCTTCCAAGGGGAAATGGGTAGGGTGAGTCAGATCTTTCTCAGCTTTGTCTTCCTCATTGGATCCCTGTTTGCCTTGGCTCTCTACAGCATTCTTGCCCATATCTCCCACAGTGAGATCATCAACAAGCAGTTTCACTCTCCCAGGTACAGTTATGATTGTGGTTTCCATCCCCACAGAAGCTTCTCCCCACTCACACTTTTGTTTCCCTGTGCTGCATATTTCAGTGTCTCCCCTGTCACATACAGTCAGCGTTGGTCCCCTGAGATCATGAGGCTCGTCTTTCCACGTCATGGGATCCCTCTGAGTACAGTGCCTAGCTATACTTCTATCGGTTTGTTCTCCCCAGAGCAAAGTAAGGCCCGTCCTCTGGTGCCATCGTCCCTGAATCTTCTTATACATATTCTTGATTAACTTTTATCATTACATAACACAAATATTACTAAATAAACGCCTATAGCACTAGTTGTACTAATAATAATTAGTATAAGTAATACTGAGAGTCTCAGTGGTTGCAGGACATGTTTCTTAGAGCTGACTTGGACTGATGTAGGACCATAACGTGATTCCTTTACTGGTGAGGTTGTAAATTTGAGATGATGCTGTGACTGTTTAGCCAGACTCCTAAACTAGTAAAGAGCTTCATTCTGGGTTTTGTCTTCATTCTGATGTTGGTCTCTGCTACCAGATTGTGCACTCCTCAGGGATTATTTTTGTTCAAGCAGCTAACTTTCAATTCTAAGGATAGAGTAATGTGACAGCTCTGATTGCATTGGTTTAATTTTGTTAGTGAGAAAGAAAGATGCTTTAAATTTGGAATTCAGATATCAGACTGAGTTGGGTAGATCTGTGATCTTAGTTCAGGTCTTGGTTGATTATGTAGGTGAGGACAAAGTATCTTATTTATACCACATAGGATCAAACAACTTCCTATTCACATTCATCCATTTTTAAATCTGATGTTAATCAAAATTCTGTGCTACTTTAAGACAGGTCCTCAATTGTTGTGAGCATGGCCAGGTGAGGGTAGCAGAGAGCAATGAACATTTTCTGGACATTTTCACATAACTGACACTTTTCAGTTCTTAGCTCAGATATCTTCTCTGAAAAATCTTACCTAACCCATATCGTAAGCAGCCCTCACTCCATTTCTAGCTTGAAATCTTTCTTCAATGCAGATATCAATTTAGAAATTGTTTTATTTATGCCTTGTTTATTTTTTTGGCCCAGCTATTTTGACATATGGGCCCCATGAAGCATAAGGACCCTGCCTCTCATACTTCCAAAGCCCTAATTCTGAAGTTATTGTAATTGTTGAAGAGTTGATGGTGATTTGGACTAAATTAATAACAATAATATGTTCTGATAATGATAAAGGACCACATTCAGGATGTATTTTAGATCTTGCTGAAGAATTAAACATTGGTGAGGAAGAGAAAAGGCAGTTTATTTCTGGGATTTTAACCTAAGTTACCAATTAGATTGTGACACAATATACTGAAATGAAGAACATTAAGGAGTAGGTTTTAGGACAAGTGTTGGATGAGTGAAGTTTGAAAGGCCTGTTACTTCTACAGGTGAACATATCAAGCAGATGGTTGAATGTTCAATTCTATACCCAGCTAAGTTGGGTAAGAACCAAATTTGGAAATTAAATGTTGTGTTTTGTGTGTGTGTGTATACATATATATTTTATAATATAAGTATACAATGTAAAATTATAATATATAAATACAACACAATTTCATATCTATATATTATTTAAATAATGGAGTATTGCCTAACCAATATAACTTTTACTCATAACAGTATATAATTGTTAATATTTAAAAATATTATTTTTCAAAGTTTAGTGTCTCTTTATAGTGAATTACTATCAATGCAACAGAACTACTGCCTGATGATAGAACTTTTGCAAAAAACATAAAACATGGGTTATAACTTTTATCAATATGTAAACTTATTTTCAACATTTTAAGGAAAATCTGTGATTTTCTTAGTTTACTTTCTGTATTCCCATATAGGTTTAATTCCTGTTATGAATTAATTCTGTCTCGGTTTTGTGCATGGGACTTCAGAACATATGGTATTACAGGAGTGAAAGTAAAACGCATCATTAAAGTTAACAACCGTATTTTGAGACTCAAATTTGAAGAGAAATTCCAAAAGTTTTTGGACAGTGAAGACATGCATGATTCAGAGTAAGAAGATAATTTCATAGGGAATTTTTTTTAATTTACCTTATTTTATAAAAAGTTTTTATTTTAAAAGTTTATTCTATTGAAAGCATGCCTTCTTAGTAAATATTTCTTTCTCATGCATCTTCCTGGACCACATGAACCTTGTTTTTGGACTGAGGGGGAATAGAGGTTTAATAATGATGCTGGATGTCTAATATAAATGGGAAATATCCCATACTAAACATACAGTCATCTTATCTATGGACAAGTTGTTTTGAAGTCAATTCTCCAACTTTTTTGTTTCATTACTCTTAAGGAACTATCGAAAGATGCTGGAATGCCTTTTTTATGTTTTTGACCCTGAAGTTATAGTGAAGAAAAAGCATCTACTACAAATAATTGAAAAAGGATTCAAAAACAGTGAGACAAGCAAGGTAGCATAATGTTTTCTTTTTAATGAATAAAGCTCTTCCTCTAGTTAAGTATTTCTATTCTCAAATCTTTCATTCATATTAATAGCAAATTTCTGCTCTTTCAAAAAGCTTAGTGCTATCATAGAAAGTATTACATCTTTGAATTGTACTAGGAAAAAACCCACTAGTTTCTTAATCTGCATTAAGTCTTTCTAGGCATTTTATTTGTGTGCTGTGAGCTTTTTGTTAATGATCTTGACATTTACTTCTTTAATCTGTTTTAAGCTCTCTGCGATCTTTTCCATTTGAAAAAAAATCACTTAACACTGCTGTGCTTTCTAGCTATCATTCTATTTTTTTCTCTCTTCTTTTACTACCACCATTTATTTTCTGATCATTGTTTCCACCGTGCAGTTGATAATGCTTTACCCCTGATTATGCTTAAATTCAAATATCCAATCAACCTTTACCAGCCCCCCACCACCTCTTGATGAGACAGCTGTTTCACACTGCCACAGAAAAGTGCTTCCTATCCCTTTTCATATCATAACACACATTTAAAAATTACTGCAGTTGAATCTTAATTTTCCTACTTACCAGCTATGTGCCTTTACCTTGTTCTACCTATTTTGTCCCACTTGTAAAATGAAGCTAATAATTATATATATTTCACAAGTATACAGGTGTTGTTAGGATTTAGTGAGATAGACATTAAAAAGTGCTTAGATTCTTCTATATCAACATTTACAACATCATTAGTCACAATATCCTAAAAGCTGAAATAAACAATATGTCCATCAGAAGATAATGGATAAGCAAAATGTTGTATGTGTAGTATATAATGATATATTGTCCAGCCATAAAAAGGAATAAAATACTGATACATACTACATCATGGATAAACCTGAAAAGTATTATGCTAAGTGGAAAAAGCCAGATATAAATGGTGCTAAGTGGAAAAAGCCAGATACAAATGGTTAAGTGTAGTATATGATTTCACCTATGAGTAAAGCAAATTGTAGAGACAAAGTACAATCAAGATTACCAGGGGATGGGGAACATGGAGGGATGGTGAGCTATTTGGGATGGTGAAAAGTTCTAAAAATGGAGAGCATTGATGATTGACAGACTGAAAAGTGGTTTCAATGACTGCTTTTATCTTATGTATTTTTTACCAACATCCCTCCTCCCCCAAATACACACACACACCACCACCACCGCCACCACCAAAAAAGCATCCCTGCCACTCAGTGGAGACTGTATTGGAGGGAATAGGAGCAAATACTGGGACATTCTATGGGAGAGGTACTTAAGTAGATAGAATTCAGCAAGATAGTATTAAATTGCCTTCACTGTACTTTCTGGAAAATAAGGAAAAGGAGATGAAGAACTGAGCAAGGATTTTGGAAGGCAGAATGAAGTCCTCAGTCATTTTTGTGAGTCAGCATGGGCAGAGAGAATTGGGAAAGGATGGGGCTGACACGTCTGTGTGTTTTCTGTCTGCCATGCACTGACATCTCTAACCCACCCCCCAAAGCCCTCTGTGCTGCTCTGTGCTATACAATAGCCATCACCTGCATTTGACTGCTGACCATTTGAAATGAGGCTAGTCACAAGTGAGGTGTACTAAACATTTTAAATAAATACCAGTTTTGAAAGACTTCGAATAGAAAAAATAATTTAAGTTGATTACATGTTGAATGATAATATTTTGGATATGTTGATAAAATGTATTATTAAAATTTACCAAAAACACTTCTAGCTGACAAGAGAACTAGAAGAAAAAGAAATCTAGAAGGCATCCCATTTATAGTACCATAAAAATATTAAATACCTATAATTAAACCTAACAAAAGCGATGAAAAACCTACTCCATGAAAGCTATAAGGTAGTGTTCAAAGAAACAGAAAATAATACAAGGCAATGGAAAGATATTCTATGCCCCTAGGTTGGAGGAATTAACATTGTCAAGGGCACTCCCTTGAAACAGGTTAAGCACAGCACTATGAAACTATCGCAGCCACTGCAGCATGAGTTCAACCCCTGGCCAGAGGGGTGATCCACATGGCATGGCAGATCTCTCCTGACCCACCTGCTCCCCTCAGCAGTGTACTTCATGGGTCTTCCTGTTCTGCTCCCCATTCTGTCTCTGGCGAATCATCTCACACACTACATTTCTGTCCTGTACCGCAGTTCTGTATGCATAAATAAATAAATATTTTTTTAAATGTCAAAATGACCATCTTACCCAAAGAAATTAACAGATTCAATGAAATTCCTATCAAATTTTCCATGGAATTTTTCAAAGAAGTAGAGTAAACATTATTGAAATTCATATGGAACCACAAAAGACCTTAAATAGCCAAAGCAACAGATAAAAAGCAATCTTGTAAAAAAAAAAAAAGAAGAAGAAGAAGAAGAAGAGCAGCAATGGATGTATCATGCTCCTAGACTTCAAGCTATAACACAAGACCATAGTAATCAAAACAATATGGTATTGGAATAGACTAGGAAACACATACCAATGAAATAGAATTGAGCCCAGAAACAAAAACCTATACTTATACTGACAGTTAACCTAAGATAAAGGAACCAATAGTATACCATGGTGCTGGGAAACTGGACAGAAGAATGCAAATAAATAAATAAATAAATAAACTAGATGACTGTAAGTTAGAATTTTCACTGACATAATATCACTTTCACAGAATATTGGTTTTGGGATTTTTACAGTTATTAGTGGAATATCATTAAAAAATGTGTAAAGCTGTATAGATTCTGCACCACTTTGTTGTCAGTCCTGAGTCTTGCTGCTTTTACAGGAACAAAAATTGTCTATATCACTTTTCATGAACCTTATTTGCATATAAATTTTAAATCTACAAATGGCTTTACTAAGTGAAGTTATAGCTGAAAGTTATCTATTTCTTTTCAGTGATACTGGCCTCTATTTTCTTTGCACAGACACATAAACATAAAATAATAAAACATCTGATTTAAAGTTGAGGTACTGTCAATTTTGTTAAAATACTGAGACATTGTTTTTTCTTTACAGCTGCCTCTCAGAAAAGAAGCTGTTGTTCTTGCTAACAGCCTAAGTGTGTGTGATTGCCCCAGAATTGAATTTCTACAGCAAAAGTACAATGATGAAAAGAAAAACTCCCTTGAACATGAACTCTTCAGACATGGTAATACAAATATATACAGTATTTGAACTTTTTTTTTTTAAAGATTTATTTATTTATTCATAGAGAACGGGGGTACAGGCCAGAGATGTGGAGGGTGA
>NW_004567114.1:31505372-31506470 GCF_000260355.1 Condylura cristata | reverse complement strand
GGGGCAGGCGGGAATCGAACTCATGCGGAAGTGGCTTTAGCTTCTCAGTGCAGTGCTTTAACCCGCTGCGCCACCAGGGAGGGCCAGTATTTGAACTTTTAATTTCTTATTCTTCAAATTCATTATTTTCATAACTCTTTTGATTCTTAGTGTTATCAACCTGGGAGAATTTCTGATACCCTTTTATTTGGTATTTACCAGTATAGTGATACATGACTTTGATCTAGTACTTTAGTCAGACTGTCAGCAAATATTTACCCAGTGATTAGTAAATGTCAGCATTAATAAATTAAATTATATGAAATAAACACTTTTCAGAGTCTGTTTTGATTATTGTGTCCTTAAATGAACTTAGTATGTATATATGCAATATATAGTAACATATATAACATACACACTACATATGGCAAATTTATAAAAAAGGGAATATAGCCTATTTATAATTATCATCCTACAAAGCACTGACCAAGGCAACCCCTCTTTGTCTATAATCATCATAATTGATAAAACATCCTGATTATAAATCTAAAAGTGACTAAAGACAAATTGTGAAATATATTGTTGCTTTATAAGCAAGTTTATAGAATATAAACTTCTGGTGTTTTAATTTATTCAGTTATCATTAATTTATTTATCTTATATATGGACACAAGCTGATATGTAGGACCCTTTTGGGATAGATTCCCTGACATTTACAAATTGGTCATCTCATAATGACCTCTTGTCTTACCTTCTTCCATTGATCAATCTTTAATTCCGCCAGTCTTTATATTAAATGTTTACTGTACATTAGGTACTTGGTAGGTGATAGGGATACAGTCTACTCAAACTAGACAGTTTATCCTTTATGACACTTACACACATTAATAATCATGAAAATTAATGTAAAGTTACAATTTTCATAAGAACTACAAAGATGAAGTTTTGATATATAGTATTAAAGAACGTATAATAAGAACTGATTAGATAAGGGAATATAAGGGATGTCTGTCTTTCATCTCTACTATGTAACCTACTAAAGACTAGATCGCCAGAGACTTGATTTAATTATATAAAAGTGAGACTCTGGCCCTTCCTGGTGGCGCAGCGGGTTAAAGC
>NW_004567114.1:31500199-31505242 GCF_000260355.1 Condylura cristata | reverse complement strand
TCTCTGGTGAAGCCTCTCGCCGCCCCTGAGCCTCTGGCCTGTACCCCAGTTCTGTATGCACAAATAAATTAAAATCTTAAAAAAAAAAAAAGTGAGACTCTAGTTCCAGACTTTAGCTCTGCTAAAATGATTCATGTTGAACACATCTTTGTGTTTTGCGATTATGCATTCAGCTCAATCAGAAAGTTAAGCAGATTACTAAATCTATTGAGAACTTATTTTGAAAGTGTTTCTCATTCTTCTCTATTACCATCTTAAAAATTACCTCATTTTTTTCTAAGTCCTTGTATATGCTTTCCACTATAATCGGAGTCTCCCAATTTACATTTTTTTAAAAGATTTTATTTATTTGTGTATACTGTGTGAGCTAAAGTCCTAGTTTCCTATGAGGAACATCTGAACCTACACACAACATTGAATGGAGCTTTTTTCTATATATTGCTTCCTTTTCTTTACTTTTTAAAAAGATTTATTTATTTATGCATAAAGAACCAGGATACAAGCCAGAGGTGCAGGGGCAGTGAGAGGCTTCACTAGAGACAGAGTGGGGAGCAGAACAGGCAGATCGAGGAAGTACACTGCTGAGGGTTGCAGCTGGCGGGTCAGGAGAGGTCTGCCGCGCATGTGGATCTCCTCAGGGGCAAGCAATAGAGAAGTGGCTTTAGCTTCTTAATGCTGTGCTTTAACCTGCTGCACAACCAGGGAGGGCCCCCAATTTACATTTTATAGTTTACACATAGGGAAAAAAAAAGTGATCTGAATGTTTCATGCATAATAATGAGTTAATTTATAAGATTCTGTGATTCCTGAATTTCCCATGTTTAATGAATCCCAAGGTCTCTTCAGAATCTAAGGAGAACAGGTATTGAAAGACTCCTATATTCCAAAATACATTTTAGGTTCCGATGATACAGAGATGATTTTTTATTTTACCCAACTGATAACCACCTTTCTTATTTTGCACTGCTTAATAAAACATAGCTAAATTCCACCTTTCTATATGTATTTACTTGATATAACCACAGCAATCCTCTTCTATAACTATAACCATTTCATTTGCTCAAAAATATTTATTGAGCTCTTGTTTTGAATTAAGCAATTTACTATGTTCTATACTGTGACAAACAAGGTAGAAAGGATCGCAACATTTGCAGAACATAGAGTTAAGTTTGGGGCCAATAAAGAGAGGTGATAATGGAAAATTATTAAAATGAATTATTGTTAACCCATAAAGAAAAAAAAACCTGATGGCTTCACTCATAGCAAAAGTGTAAAGGATCAGAAAAGGAAAAAATAACAATTATAATAAAGTAAAAACAAAAATCAACAAACAACTACAAACCAGGACATTCTATGGGGTGGGGGGGAGGGGAAGAGAGGGGAATAGGATCAAAACTGGAGTGGGAAGAGTGCACAGGACTATGGTGATGACACATGGGTGAACTGGTGATGGGAAGTCCAAGGGGATTACAACCAAGATGAAAAAATGTACAAAATGAAAAATTGTGTGTGTGTGTGTATATATATATATAAAATGAATTACTGTTAAAAATTATTTCTTTTTTTTCTTATTTAGGTATCCTCCTCATTACAAAGGTTTTCCTTGGCCAGAGTGTTCAGGCTCATGAACAGGACTCTATCAGTCAAGCCAACTATCCAATGGTTAATTCAGTATTCATTCCTCGAAAATATTTACTAAGTATGTCTGCATAGAGAGAAATATAGTCATCTTTCTGAATACAAAATGTATTTAATACAAATGCTTAAGGTTTAACTTCTACCTAACAAAGTTTGTAACTTTTCCACAAACACCTATTTTCAGTTATTAATTGAATAATTAGTTTCTAATCCCTATTTCAATGACATATGTGTGCATACTTTTTTATAAAGTACTTGGTTTTTATATTTAACATGCACCTATATGTATATACACATATACAATACATGTAAAACATGTATGTTTTTAAAGTAACAAAGGTTTTAGAGTAACATATTAAAACTATTTGACCACACATTGAATAGAAAAGTGGAAAACTGAAAAGGCAAAGGATATGAAAAATTAAACTTTACTTAGTCTATGTAGTGAATGGGTGATTGATAAGTATTTATAGAATTAAGAAACTAGGAGGACAGGAAGATAAGAAAGAAACCCTCAATAAAATATTAGTTCAAACTTTTAGAATTTGTTGCTTATTAGTTCCTACAAATATTTTTAAGTATTTTGATTTTAACGAGTGTTTTAAAGAATCTTAACTGGTTGTTTTGGATTTTATGCTAGATTCTATCAAGGGAAAAAGAACCTGTAATTGTAGCATTCGGCAGTGCAAGTGGTTCGTCTTCGATCATGACCTTGTTTTACCTGAATACATCGTTGAATTTGAGTATATTACAGTGGTATGCATATATATTTTTTAAAGATTTATTTATTTATTCATACAGAACTGGGGTACAGGCCAGAGGCTCAGGGGCGGTGAGAGGCTTCACCAGAGACAGAGCGGGGAGCAGAACAGGCAGATCGACGAAGTACACTGCTGAGGGAAGCAGCGGGCGGGTCAGGAGAGGTCTGGCTCGCCATGTGGTCTCCTCTGGGGCAGGCGGGAATCGAACTCATGCGGAAGTGGCTTCAGATTCTCAGTGCTGTGCTTTAACCCGCTGCGCCACCAGGGAGGGCCTGCATATATTTTTAAAACTGAATTCCTTAAGTGAGAAAAGAACAGTACTCTAATAATGTTATGTCAATTTTTTATTATAAACATGTAGACATATATATGTAGTAATTCTATGAAGGATCAATTTCCAAAACAAACCATTATGACTCCAAAATATTTAATTGTGCAAATATACTACATGTGTAATATATTAATGTCATCACAGTGGAAAAGATTCAAATTATATATTGAAGAATATAGAAAAAACATAAAAAGCTACCTTCATTTCAACCCCATTTCTTCTCCCTTTCACCAAGGCATCCATTGTAAATAGCTTTGCAAGTTTGCTTTCAATCTTTTTTTGTACAAATTTAATTACATAAAAACATATACAATTTTACACAGTAGAACTGAGTTCTTAGTATTCTGTGACTTTTTTTTTTTGCCCCTACAAGTATTTTTTTCACTGGCATTTGGCTTAGTATTCAGTAATAGTATAAATACTATTCTGTATTCAATAATATATTTTCCTACTCCCCTGCTTATAAAACATCTAGCTTTATTATGAATTAGAAAAGTATTTCACTGAACATCATTCTAGAGACACATTAATACAAATTTGGTAGTTTCTCTGCAGGACATATTTGTAATCAAAGAGTTTATGTATTCTAAATTTTGATAGATTTGCTAATACTTGCCACAAAAGTCTAACATCTTACAAACATCCAACAATACAGTACATGTTTCTTTGCATCCTTACCAATTCAAGATATTATCAGTCTTTTCTACCTCACCATGATGGACAAAAAAGGACAGTTTTATATGTGCAAAGATTTGCTATAGTTTTATGAGTCCCCTGTTATATTCATTGGCTATTTTGTATTGAACTCTGCTTTTATGTTGATTGGTAAAATACTTACATGCATTGTGATTATTAACTCTTGATTTGCATGATGTTGCAAAGACTTCTGTCACTTGTCTTTTAATTTTCATTGTAAAAAAAGATTAATTTTAATTTATAATATACAAGTTAAATTTTAAAAATTCATATTCATATATTCCTGTGTGGATTAGAATTCTGTATCTCATTTAGGAAAACTTATATCAGCAAACTCTTTTCTTTTTATACTTATAGTTTAGATTATTTCAAAAACTTTAGCTTTTTAAATTCGTCTATAAATCTATGTGGTAGGGGAAATCAAATAATTTTTTCTTAGAAATGTATAGCTATTGTCCAAACATCATCTCTTGATTTCAAAATACCATTTTTATTATTTATTTTCATATATAAATGGTCTATTTATAAATCCTTTTATCCTGTTCCTTTGGTCACTGTCTAATCTTGGACTTTTACCACATTGTTTTAGTTATTACAACCCTGATATGTTGCTATGTGATAGGTATAGTCCCTTCTCCTGTATTCATTCATCTTTTAAAAAATTACTATTCTTGAACATTTGCTTTTCCAACTAGCAAATAGGTGGTTTTAGAATCACCTATTTAAAAATTCTATTGGTTCTTGATTGAGATGATATTCAATTTAAAGCTTAATTTGAGGCAAAATGACTCTGCAGTGTTAGACCCTTCCTCTGGGGACATAAGTTACTCCATTTACTCATGTCTTTTCTTAGAGTTTTCTTTACACTGGCCTTAAATGCTTTAGTGTTGTCTGGGCATTAAATTTTGTATTGTTATCATGAATGAGATTCTAGCAGTCAAGTATCCTTTGAGCAAAAACCTAGAGGCTCAAATATACAGAAAATTCAGTTATGAATATTCAGTAATGTAGTGAATTAGACTTTCACTCTTTACTTCATCAGCCTTCTGTTTGACAATTCATGAGTTCTTTTGATCTGAAAATTCAGCTACTAGCTACTTCCTCATTTCTGGAAGTTTTCCTAATTCCCTTTTCTTAATTTTCCTATCTTTCTTTCCCATTCTCAGTTAAACTCTCTGGAACTATTAGTTAAACATTGGACATTTTTTTAAAAAAAAAGATTTATTTGTGCATACAGAACTGGGATACAGGCCAGAGGCTCGGGCAGCGAGACGCTTCACCAGAGACAGAGTTGGGAGCAGAACAGGCAAATCAACGAAGTACACTGCTGAGGGGAGCAGCAGGCGGGTCAGGAGAGGTCTGCCACCCCATGTGGTTACCTCAGGGGCTGGTGGGAATCGAACTCATGATGAAGTAGCTTTAGCTTCTTAGTGCTGTGCTTTAACCCACTGCACCACCAGGGAGGGCCCTAAACATTGGACATTTTTAATTGATCATCTTATGTCATGTAATTTTTTTTCTCACTCATATATATATATATATTTAAAGATTTATTTATTTGTACATACAGAACTGGGGTACAGGCCAGAGGCTCAGGGGTGGCAAGAGGCTTCACCA
>NW_004567114.1:31492606-31500099 GCF_000260355.1 Condylura cristata | reverse complement strand
TATATTTAAAGATTTATTTATTTGTACATACAGAACTGGGGTACAGGCCAGAGGCTCAGGGGTGGCGAGAGGTTTCACCAGAGACAGAGTGAGGAGCACAACAGGCAGATCGATGAAGTACACTGCTGAGGGGAGCAGTGGATGGGTCAGGAGAGGTCTGCCGCGCCATGTGGTCACCTCCGGGGCAGGCGGGACTCGAACTCATGAGGAAGTGGCTTTAGCTTCTCAGTGCTGTGCTTTAACCCACTGCGCCACAAGGGAAGTCCACTCACTCATATTTTATACCTCTATTTCTCAGCTTTATGTTTTTGAAGATGTTCCCATTATTTACTTCTGTATTATATCTGATTTGATATCATATCCATTTGGTTTCTCAAAACATTTATTGAATAATTTTTTAATAAATTTTACTTCACTAGTTTTTTTATTTGATCTTTGATTATTTATTCTACTTTTTCTATGAAAACATTTTTTTAAGTTATAGCTGTTTCATTCCCCCAGATTTTAAAATAAACCAATCTAGTTCTGTTTGTTCACAGTATTCACATTCATTTATCGACAGTTCTTAACATAATTACTTATTCATCTGATAACTACCTAGTACATCCTACTGATTGATTTATTCATTCTGAGCATCAAGTTTCTTTGTATTGTTCTTTATGTGGTTGTCTTCTCTATATGTTTTGGCTACAAATTACATTTCTGCTCCTATTTGTAAGTTTATACCTTTCTGAATTATGTCTCACACTTTCTATTCTTTTGTTGTTATCCTTTCCACTATTATAATAAGTGATTATCTTTTGCCAGTTTTAAGGAATTTCCAGTGGGAGCTCATGGACATACCCATTTTTAGCCCATAATTTTAATCTTCTCTGATAAATTTCCTAATGAATTTTGATCACCATAGGTATTATTATATAACACATGAACATTAATACATCTTCTCTAATTGCTTCTTTTTCAAAATGATAAACTGTACAGCAAACAAATTTTCAATATTTTTAATAATTTTTTAGGTCAAGGCTCACTCTTTATTTTCTTCATTCAACAATATTATTCTAGAAGAAAGCAAAAAAAATTCAGAAGAATCATTGTCCCAGGATTTGAAACTTGATGAAGAAGTTATACGAATGGATCCCAAGATCAAGGCCAGACCAAAACTTATTAGTTTGGATGAGAAAACAATACTTTCCCTTGCCAAGACTAACATTTACAGTCATATTGTGGTGAGTTTTATGATGAATAAAATTTGGGAACAGGAACCTTGAATTCATAATCAAAAACTAGCATATGAAGTCTAAACATATAAAACACCTATCTAATGATGCTAGGTATCATGTTGTCAAAGTGGAAAGTATGTAACACCTTTCCTTTTATGTGGCTAGATCGGTGCTATTCAATTACTAGATATGAACTATGTATATAATTATAAATTTTCTATTGACTATGTTTTAAACAGTTCTTTAAAAATTAAAAGGTAAGGTTAACTTTAATATTATATTTTATTCATTCCAATATATCCAAAACATGACCATTTCAACATGCAGTCTGCATGCTGACTTGCTAATCCAGATGGTTTCATACTGAGTCTTTAAAGTCTGCAGTTCATCTCAGTTCAGACTAGCCACATTTCAAGTGCTCAATAATGGCTTGTGGGTACCATAAAGGAGGGTTTAGATCTAAAAGTAGCCTTCTATTTTGCAATTTTTTCCCCTTCATAACAAGTAAGTTCTCTTTAAAAAACTAAGACTGAGAGATAAATTTCAAAAAAAATCCAGGATTAATAAAACAGAAAATGAAAGCTTTATAGAATTAACAGAATTCAAGTTATTTAAGTAATTTGAAGCTACATACTTTACACTGAGGCAATTCTATTAGTATGTTAAGGCTACCTCCATATCTTGACTTTTAGATCTATTTCAAATTTGCCATCATTCTGTTCAAACTACCATCATCTCTGACATAGACTAGCACCATAACCTTCCAACCAGCTCCCTCCACTCTACTGCTACACCACTGTATAGCTCCAGGAGGCATCATTCATAATACATTCTGTGCTTTTTGAGTACATTTACTATACAATGGAATATAACTCAATACAAGGTATGATGGCAGGGGCTCCTTGAACTATGTAACAGAGGCCCTTTTCTGCTTCCACTTTGAGCCTTTAACCCATTCTCTGTATTGAAGCTAGAGTATCTTTTTAAAATGTAAATCTGACTGTGTTACCTTGTCCTCCTTTATTCCTACTTGAAATTGTCAAGTGATTTTTCATTGCTTAAAAATAAAACTAAAGTCCTTATGATCCTAAGTTTTTACATGACCTGGTCCCTGGTCTACCTTTCAAGATTCTTTTTTATATTCTCCCCACTTTATCTCTCTGTGCTCGGTCTCCTTTCTGTACCCTGCTTGTAGCCAACAGAGAACCTCTGAATCTACTAGTATTTCTTTCTTTTTTTTTTTTAATAATTTTTTTTTAAGATTTATTTATTTGTGCATACAGAACTGGGGTACAGGCCAGAGGCCCAGGGGCGGTGAGAAGCTTCACCAGAGACAGAGCGGGGAGGAGAACAGGCAGATTGACGAAGTACACTGCTGAGGGGAGCAGCGGGCGGGCCAGGAGAGGTCTGCCATGCCATGTGGCCACCTCCGGGGCAGGCGGGAATCGAACTCATGCGGAAGCGGCTTTAGATTCTCAGTGCTGTGCTCTAACCCGCTGCGCCACCAGGGAGGGCCTGAATCTACTAGTATTTCTACATGGAATACACTTAGCCTTTCCCTCCTTGGAGTCCACATACAGTTTTCTGCAATCAAAATATATCTTGGCCTTCCTCTCTCTTGGTATCCTAAGTCTCTAAAGTCTTCATTGTTTGCTAGCTAGTTTGAGAAACAGATCTGTCCTATTAAATATCTTAGCAATATATATAACCATTTTCTAAAAAGATTTTCATGCCAATAATCGATAAGGTGAGAGAAAAATCAAGTAAATCAGTAACAGAGTTCAATGATGACTTTTTTATACATTTTACAATAATATTTCAATATTATTTATTAGAAATCATTAGAATTTTTCTTCTAGGCATTCAGTGTTATTTAATGTTACAGCATGTTTTATTTTGTTTTAATATTTTATTTTGCTTCAGAACCTGAATCTGCATGGAAACAGTTTGAGCAAGTTGAGAGATCTCTCCAAGTTAACGGGACTTCGAAAACTCAATATCAGCTTTAATGAATTTACTTGTTTAGATGATGTATATCACTTGGTAAGAACTGTCCTTTTGAAATTATTTAAGTAAAATTAAATTATAAATTTAGTGGGTAAGCTATTTTTGTAACTATGTCCTCAAGTACCATATTAAAATTATATAGCCCAATCAGGAATAAAAACAAATTGTTAGAGAAAAACAAATATCTAAAATAGATATAGATTCAACAAAAAACAAGCATTTTCAGACCAAATATACACTTGTAGTCACATCTGCTTTCTAGTCTCTTTTAAAAAAGATTATTAAAACTACTCCGGACTTGTTTATTAAATGCCCTTTGGGAAATGACATTTCCATTTTCTTCTGCTCTTGCTTTCCCACATTCATTTTTCCTCTTCCTGCTGAGTTCTTCTTATTCTTTATTTTCTAGTTTGCCACTTCACACCTAATATCAATTTTTCCTGTCTGTTCATTATCCACATTGTTATTCTCTTGTTCTCTGCCTTGTCCTTTCTACCTGTATGCCATATGCCTAGACATTATTTGTCTGTGTTAGCCTTTCACAGATCACAGGACAAATACCATGTAGGCATGACTTGGGCCTGACTTTTGTTTCCTTGTTATATGTCACATAACAGTAATCACCTATGTGGTTCCAAAACACCAACTCAGCACCTTGTCACCAAACTCCCAGATCACTGATGTATCTTTTCAGTATATTTCATAATTCTCAGTTCTTTATCATCTCTACCTCCTTGCAACCACATCAAAACCATTGTTTCATAACTTCTACCTTTGTGGTGGGGAGCTGTTGCCTTGTTTACTAGTCTTAGATTTTAGTATTAAATTCCCTTCCTTATTTCTTTTAGTATGCAGAGTCATTTTATTACAAGTGGGTTCCATTCTCATGTAGGATTGTTTTCCAATCCTTTACTCTGACCCTGTACTTATCTTTGGAACTCACATGCATTTCCTACAAAGAGCAGAAAGGTATATTCTATCTTTTAATCTAACCAGACACACTGTGGCTTTTAACTGGTAGGGTCAGTTTGTTCACATTTAGAGTGGTTCTTGGCATGCGTATCTGTTGATGCTATTCTGCCTGAAATGTTGAAGCTCTATCTATTCCTTTGCTCAAGTCTTTGTGTATATTCTTCTCTTTGATTTAGATATGAGAACGCCTTTCAACATTTCTTAGAGGGGGAGTCTAGAGTTTGCAAGCTCCTTCAGCTTCTGCTTGTCTTTAGAAGGCCTTAATTTCTCCCTCATATCTAAAGGAGAGCATTACAGGATAGAGTAATCTTGGCTACAGTTTTTATCCTTAAGTATTTTGATCAAGTTATTCTATTCTCTTATTGCTCACAGTGTCTATTAAGAGAAGCCTGATCAGGGTTCATTTGTAGGTTATCTTCTTCTTCCCCTAGCCTGCTTCAATGTTCTTTCATTGTCTTAAACTTTTGGAACTTTCACTATTCTGTCTTTGTGTTTAGTCTCATTATATTCAGATAAACTGGTGTTCTTTTAGCTCCCTGAAACTGTATATTTAGTTCCTTCTCAAGTTGGGGAAGTCTTCCTCTAATATTTCCTTAAATACGTTCTCTGTTCCCTTTGCCCTCTCTTTTCCTCTTTAGGGACACCCATTATTCTTCTCTTGCCTTTCCTAATGCAATTGGATATTTCTTCATGCTTTTCTTTGTATCTCTCTTCTTCCACCAGACTTTTTTGTGCATTATCATTTCCAGCTAGTAGATTTGATCTCCCTTTGAATTATTCTGTATCCACAGCTTTCTCCAGGTTTTTTAATCTCCTCTATTGACCTTTTTGCATCCTGAAACTTCATTATTTCCTTATTTAAACCTTAAATTTCAATCTCCTGGTTATTAATTTTATTTCTCGGGACATTATTCGACTGTAGGCATTTTCCTGTATTTCTTCAATCAACTTTTCTATGTTTTCTTCCATTTATTTGAATTTCTTTATCATGGTAATGTTGAATTCTATATCTGATAGGAAGGCAATGTCTTCCAAGTATTTGTGGTTGGGTTCTAGATATTTGGTCTCTCTCTATGGTGTAGAATTCCACTGTGGAGTCATTGCCCAGTGCTGTGTTCTTTCTCTTCCCCATTACTTACTTTCTGAAAATTAAGCATGTGGTACTTCCACTTTTTCAGTAACTGGCACTGTATGGCAGAGAAAATTAGTTTGCAGCTGGGTTTTCAGTGAGTAGGAACATGGTGCTAGGGGAACCACTGTTAGTGGGAGGCTATGACTGTGGTATGTTCCTGAGTCAATGCATCTGGCCCTCATTTCCAGGCTTTACACCCATGGCTCTGCAGTTTGCAGGCTAGGACCATGGGGTGACTGCAGAGCATTTCAAAGCAACTCATTATATTTTCTCAGTACTATATCTGTCTGTTCCTCAGAGGACTAGGTGTGGTGAGTGCTTGACTCTTCATATCACTTATTCTTATTTCTCTTGTGGCTAGATCCACAACACTCATCCTTGCCTTCCCCAGGCTCCAGTTTCTACCCAGCCTCCATTATGCCCTCCACTCATCCTGTATTCCCTTGAGTTGAAATTCTTCCAATTCTCTTTTGTTGCATGCAGACATCACTGTTTTCCGGTGATTATGATGTGATATACCCCAAATTGTCCCACATTGCAGGATCCCAAAAGTTCAGCGTCTACCTGGACTTCTCAAAGTATTTTCTCCTTGGAGCAATTGACTACCACCAATTCTCCAGATGAAACTTTTTAAGCCAGTCGATGAGTACAATGATATAAACTAGAAGCCTAGATATTAAGAAGTATGTGATTCCTTTTTTGTCAAAGACAGATTATTTTGTCAGTCTTTCTTTATATTCTCCATTATAAAAACAAGCACTGCCACCCTTTGTCACTGAAGGATGAAATAAAAACTGAGAGAGAATGACTTAAATAAAATACCTGTAGCTCTTTAATAGAATACATAATTTTTTAAAAGATTTATTTATTTATGCATACAGAACCAGGATACAAGCCAGAGGTGCAGGGGCAGTGAGAGGAATCACCAGAGACAGAGTGGGGAGCAGAATAGGCAGATCAATGAAATACACTGCTGAGGGGAGCAATGGGTGGGTCAGGAGAGGTCTGGTGCGCTATGTGGGTCACCTCAGAGGCTGGCAGGATCAAACTCATGCTGAAGTGGCTTTAGCTTCTGAGTGCTGTGCTTTAACCTGCTGCACCACCAGGGAGGGCCCAGAATACATAATTTTGTGTCATTATTGCAGCATAACTACTATATGGTTTTCTGTGAGGATTATGAAAAGCATATAAAGTACTTGGAGGACATAGAGAAAAAAACTGTGTAAATGCAAAACATGATCCCTTTTGCATCATTTCTATTTCTATGTGTTGCAGTATAACCTTGAATATTTGGATGCAAGCCATAACCATGTGATAACCCTTGAGGGATTTAGAGGTCTTATGAAACTGAAGTATTTAGACTTGAGCTGGAATCAACTAAAAAAATCTGGTGATGAAATAAATGTATTATGCAAACATACCACAAGTCTCCTCACTCTTGACATTCGACATAACCCATGGCAAAAGGTATGCAATAAAATTGTTTACAAAAAGAAAGCAATTATTTTAAGGCTATTTTTCTCACCACTATTCAACAACTGTATAAAATAGATAGTATTTTTGTTTCACTAGATTTCTTTTAAGTTTTTCATAAGTTGAGTTCTGTAGAGTGATATAGTGAATCAAATGTTATTAAAAGTCAAGTCTATAATTTATATCAGATTTATTTTATAACCTTTAGTAGTATGAGAATATTTTACGCTTTAAAAATGTTAGATGCCAGGCCCTCCCTGGTGGCGCAATGGGTTGAAGCACAGCACTATGAAGATATTGCAACCACTGCTGCACGATTTTGATTCCTGGCCGGGGAGGTGACTCACATAGCATGGCAGACCTCCCTGATCCACCAGCTGCTTCCCCCAGCAGTGTATTTCAGTACATTTACCTGTTTTTTGCTCCCCAATCTGTCTCTGGTGACTCCTCTCACTCCGGCACCTCTGGCCTGTACCACAATCCTGTACACATAAACAAATAAATCTTTTAAAAATATAGATAAATAGATTTTCCGGGAAGATGGCGGCAGAGTAAAGACGCCGAGATCACCGCGTCCAAGCCGGCATAGGAATTGAGGACTGAAAACAGACTATAGACTCACTTACTACAAGTTTTAACCCAAACGAAACACCCTGGACTCACTAGAAGGTAGATAACTGCGAGGGAAT
>NW_004567114.1:31466669-31486411 GCF_000260355.1 Condylura cristata | reverse complement strand
AAAAAAAATATAGAGATAAATAAAAATGTTAGATGCCACTGCCATTTGCACACCTCCAGCAAGTGTATATAGTTCAGTCTACTAAAACTCTGACTGAAGTGAAGCAAAGGACCATATAATAATGAGAGAATACAGTGAGAGAGCATACTATTAAGGGGGGAAACATGGCTTGATTTATAATCTATCCTACTCTAGGATTGAAAAACATGTTTTACAATTGTACTTTGAATTATTTGTTCCCTCTTTTAAGTCTGAAAGTTGCCTCCCCTCATAAACCTAAGTTGTAAAGTCTTATGTTCTGTTGGAAATTTTTTCTCGTCACAAAAATATGTAGATTCATGCTAAAAAAAATTCCATATTCAATGACTATATTTAAGAATGCTATATTTACGAATATTCCAACTACTTATAATAGGCCCCAAGTTAATATTTTCAAGAATGTTCCCTCCCTTGCTTTCAAATGTGTGTGTATGTGTGTGTGTGTGGCAGTGCTCAACACTTTAAAAAGAAATTTAAACATGATGTGTTCTATTAAATTGTCCGTATCATTATGCCGTATTTATTCGGTTTTGCTCAGTAAAATTGAAGAATATATTTCTTTTGCCAAATCAGACTTCCTCTATAATCACGGTACATTTATCTTCCTATTGTCAGATCAGATGTTGAGTGCTCAAGATCCATACTGAATCACACATGGAGCTGACTAATAATTGATACAGATAAACAAGAGAGATTGCAATTGTTTTTTGGATTTTTTTCCTCCACAGTCACTTTGAACAGCTTAGGGAGTTTTTTCCCCTTCATAAGAGTAGAACCATTCATTGTCAAACAAAAAAGCTTGATTCCTAAATATAATATAATTTCAATTATTACTTAAAAATATAACTTCAGGGCCCTCCCTGATGGCTCAGCAGGTTAAAACACAGCACTAAGAAGCTAAAGCCACTTCAGCATGAGTTTGATCCTGCCTGTCCCGCCCAGAGGAGATCCACATGGGCAGCAGACCTCTCCTGACCCACCCACTGCCCCCCTCAGCAGTGTACTTCATTGATCTGCCTGTTCTGCTCCCCACTCTGTCTCTGGTGAATCCTCTCACTGCCCCTGCACCTCTGGCCTGTACCCAGTTCTGTGTGCATAAATAAATAAATATTTTTTAAAAATTTAAGTTCAGCTGTATATATGTGTTGTGTATGTATGTGTGTGTTTAATTTTTTTCTATCCACCCTGTATAATTGTAAGCTATAATAGAAGGAACAAAGAAAGACTCTTTACCATTCCATAACGTGTTAACATTTTGTAAAAATTAACTTTTTGTTATTTTTCCCAAGCCAGCAACATTAAGGCTGAGTGTCATTGGCAGATTAAAGACTCTTACTCATTTAGATGGACTTGTTGTTTCTACAGAAGAAACTACTGCAGCTTCTAAATTTATTACTGGAACAAAGATCACTCAGGTTGGATTTTACTGTTTAATATTCTATGTGCTATTAAATTTGTATCCTCTCTTAGCATTCTAATAAAAAGTAAATTAATATATAACAATACATCACCATTTTTTCTGTTTGTGTATTGTATAGAGTCTTATTCCTGCACATTACTCTAAAAATACCTCTAGAGTAACTTTTTTTTCTATCCATCCTGAACTCACCAGAGTCCTTTCTAAAACCTACATGAACATAAGTAATTTTCTGTGGGCTATGTAACCTTAGTGGCCTTGAGAAAGCATTTAGTGAACTATCTACCAGATATTGAAATGATATGTGTCTGGCTGGAAAAAAAAACAACTATTAACTTGATGGGGGAGAGGAATTACCTATATTATGTCCAGATTAGTAAGCTATACTTTGGATAAAACAGCTTCAACATCCTAAATATTTCCACTTTAGTTTAGCTACTTACCTTTTGTGGGGTTCATCAATATTAATTCTTTAAACAAAGTAATGGTTAACTTCCCATCTATTCAGAATGAAGGAAGGAAACTATTTTGTTGATAAAAATCTAATCCCTGAGCAAGAATAAGGGATTTACTTTATCCAAAATCAAAACCCTCTAAAATCCTTATACACCCACATGGCACAGCAGACCTCTCCTGTCTCACCTACTGCTGCTCTCAGCAGTGTACTTCAGTCAATCTGTCTACTCTGTTCCCTACTCTACCTCTTACCCCACCCACCGCACCTCTGGCATGTAACCAAGTTCTTGTTTGCATAAATAAATTAATCTTAAAAAAAAAAAAAGAACAAACTATAATTGCCCAACAGAGACCTACACATACATGGTAATAATAAATAATGAAGTAGTCTTAATATGTCAAAGAGTCATTCAAAGGTTCTGTAACAAGTACATTAAGGCAAAATCAGAAAAGTTTTAGAAAGATCAGAGATTATCTTTATGACCTTGAATTAGGGAAGAAATTATTATGAAAGAAAAAAAAGCATAAACTATAAATGATTGGATTTGTCTTTGTTAAATTAATAGACTTGTTCCTTAAAAGACATATCTTAAAGACAGTAAAGACAAACTACCTTCCAGGGAACACATCTATAAGATATTCTTTGTATATCTAAAGTATGTAAGGTAAAATATAACCAAGAGATTTAAATAGATACTTCACTAGAAAGGAAATCAAGCTAACAATTAAGGAAAAGATGCTTCATTCAAGGAAATTAATATTAAAACCACAATGATCTACCAATTGATAGCTACCAATTGGCAAAAAATTATTAAGGCCTGATAATAACAAGTTTTAGCAAAAGTTAAGATAAAGGATACAACTGATAAAACCACTTTGGAAAACAATTTGGCATTATCTAATACAGTTGAATGAATATATATAGATACACACACACACACACACACACACACATTTCCTACAACCTAGCAATGTATATGTCTACTAAAGGAGCTCTTGAATATATATGCACAGGAGTCATGTGCAAGAGTATTTATGACAATATTTATAATAGCAATAAATTCAAGTCAGATCCAAGGGAGATTCAACAAGGAAATAGTATATAGCAATGACATGCATGAACTGCAGCTGCTTGTAGCAGCCTAGATGAATCTCAACAATACAGTACTTAGGTATAAAGAAGTTACAGCAGAATGTATACATGTTAACTTATATAAAGTTCAAAAGTGTGCAAGATTAAAGATATATTTACTATGGACACAAACATAGGTATAAAGAAAGCAAGCAAGGTAGCTTTATGGTGACTAATTTGCTTGAAATGGCTGATGTTTCCCTCAGGGGAAGGAATGGAAAAGAAATAGAGTGGGGAGTGCATGGGGAGCAACTAGAGTAATAATGATATTCTAGCTGGTATGTTGGTTTCATGGATTGGTGGATCGTATGGGTGTTTGCATTATAGTAATCCTTTATATTTGAATATTTTGTAATGGTAAATATTTGCTAAAACAGAGTGAGATACATCATTTAAAATAAATATATAAATATGGAAAATATTTTAAGGCAAAGAAAATGTATTTCTTTAAAATTATTCATGGACTACTCATCTAGTAAATAATACTATTAAATATATAATTAAACTTCTAAATGTTATTTACTTTATTCATCACTTGCTTGTTTTTTTTTTTTTTATTGTATTAGTTATCTCTCTTAAGGCATTCCAGTACTAAACAGGAACGACCACGGATACTTAGTATATGGCCTTCTGCCAAAATTCTGACACAGATTTCAAGGCTAGGACTACATACACACCTGAGTGCAAACTGGTACTTGAAGGTAAAAGCTAATTCTATTAAACTGAATATGAAAATTTAATTTCAGTTTATTTTTAGTCAGCGTTGGTCTGTGTCATAAAGAGGTCATAAATAGGGAAAGGGCAGAAAATTGGAAGAGACCATTTAAAGTAAAATATTGGGGTTGTGATTATGAGTGGTTATGTCACAGGGCTTAGGCCGTCACAGTGGTCACTGTAGGATCGGAGGTATGGGATAAAAATATACTACAAAAACAAAGGGTAAATCTGATAGTGTATCAAAATAAACAAGGAAACTTGAAATGCTCAGAGGTAGAGATCAACTCAAAAGTTTGAGTGTCAAGGCAAAGGAATCTGGAATTCTGAGAGAGGAATAGGGGAACTAATCAGTAGTCAGCCAAAGGATAAGGGAAAAGGCTATTAGAGCACCAACAGTTTCTTGCTGGTAAAGCAACCTTCCATCTCTTGTCAAAGATAGAATCTGGGCCAGGAAAAGCTTGCCTTGAAAATGGAAGCTTTAATGGCATTATTTGTACTGTGGGATATATGAATACTAGGCTATGATACAGGTCCAGTGATAGCCTTGGTTCCTGGAGGAGTTCTAGAATTAGAACAGACTTTAAATTTGTCCTAAAATAGGCTGAGGTGGCCCGTCATCATTAGATGTGGGCCAACCTGGAGCGTGTAACCTCTGGCAAGGCAGCTGTGGTTAACGCAGTCTCTGAGGGGATAACAATGGAAGACTGCCTGCCAAAAGCTCCCCCCGCAACTGGGATGAACCCTTTACTCAAACAGCAATCTGACTGGCACATCATAGTGTTCATAGTACCATAGAAGTCCCTCTTGGGATTATAATCTTGTCAAACTTTACCTTTTTTGTAAACTAAAAACACTTTACAATATCTTTAATTCCTGAAGGAATTACTTTGAGATATACCAGTTAGAACTATTTTATTAGACTTCTTATAACATTGAATTTATTGATAAGTCAAAGATAACATAAAAATGTGAATTATTCTACAGCTAACTGCCTTAAATTTAGATGGGCAACATCTCTTTGAAATCACAAATTTAGAAAAACTGGAAAATTTGAAATGGGCATCATTTAGCAACAATAATCTAACTAAAATGGATGGCCTGGAATCCTGTATTAATTTGGAAGAACTTACACTAGATGGAAATTGTATCTCAAAGATAGAAGGTAAGAGATTTGAGAATTTTAAAGTCCTAAAATAGAATACCTAATTAATGAAAGCAAAAAATTAATAACTTATTTTTTTCCAGACATTGATAAGTTTAGTATCCATGTAAGAATTTTCTTTGATTATTTTTATCCTAACTTACCTAGATCAGCTTACTTTCAGCATTGGATAACCCCACAGTAAGGGCTGGTGTAAAAGGGAAGCATAGATAAAATTTACTGAAGGTCAATTATTTGCCAAAAGCTATACTCAAGCATTCCAAATTCCATTACATTTACTTACATACTCCTGAGAAATTGACTTCACTATGTCCATTTCATGGATGAGGAAAATGAGGCTCAATTATTATATAACTTTACATAATTCACTGGATTTGTAGTCCAAAATCTAGTTCATAGTAATATATTTGAAAACAACTCTGATTCCAAAGTTCTTGTCTTTCAATTGCACCAGTTATAGAGTGCCCACACACATAATGTCCTTAGAAGTTTGATCGTTGGTGAGAAACGACTTTTTCTAAAGTTAGTCCTGGAGTATTTTTAGGCATCTAAGGTATATTTAGACTGAGTAGTTCTTTTTTAATACAAGTAATACCATAGTGAGAAATGCTTGAGTTTATGCTCTAGCTCTTTACTCTTAACATTTTTAAAATGGAGATTGGTTGTTATTTTGAGCTGATTTGAGCTGAGTTATTTTGTATAATTATTTGTTATTGTGATGGTAAAAATATCTTAATTTGATTTTGAAGGTTATTTGAAAACAAAATTCAGTATTTTCAATATAATGTCTTCCACTTATACCAAGAATGAGTCTAAATGAAAATCCAAAATTGGCATTTAGTATATTAACTGAGACTTTACATATAATTTATTATTCTTTTTATAAAAGGAAAGCTAATGGTGGTCAATAGTGTGCAACATTCTTAAAGTCACTTAAAATTAGAAAAAGAATAACAGTAAAATGACAAGTCAGTTTTTTTTTTTAATTAGCCTTTTAGTTCTGTCTGAATCTTTTCTTGAATTTGCTTATTTTTCTAGGTCTCTCTAAGCTGACTAAATTAACCCGTCTCAGCATAAATAATAACCTCCTTACTGGTTTGGAAAAACATACTTTTGATAACATGGTTCATCTACACTCCCTTTCTCTTGAGAACAACAGAATCACTTCACTGAGTGGTTTACAAAAAGCTTTTACTCTAATTGAACTATATATAAGCAATAACTATATTGCTCTCAATCAAGAGATCTACAATTTAAAGGTGACTATCTGGGATAGTTTTATATTTTAAAATACTTACTGTTTATTTATACTATGAAAATAATATATGTTACTGCATAGGATTTGAAAATAGAGGGAAAATGTAAAGAAAATTAAAATTAAGAATTACAAGTTTATTAAAATGTATTCAGTTTATGTGTACATACAAACATATGTGTAACTATAATTTTCTCAAACTGACAACCTCCGACAGTAAAAATTTTTAACAACCTAATAAAAGACCCCAAGCCTCCTTCCTCCTAGCTAGTGCTTTCCTTGATATTATCAAGGAAACTCCACATTGGTTGAGCAGGTGGATACTTTAATGTTCTCTGTACTCAGAGTAGTTCTTGATTATCTCTAACTTAGTGGGTTTTTATTTGGTGGCTCTTGATTCTCAACTCTATAGTCAGTTTTACCCAGTTTTGCTCTCTTTAAATTCCTTAAGAAAAAAAAAACAACCCTAATTCAAGGCTTTTGTATAACAGGCATTACTGAAGGTTGGAGTAATAAGGAACTTTCCTACAATATAGAATAGGAATTCCCCTCAAGTATAATGTGTGATTTGATCATTTCTAAACACTGGTCATTTTCTGCCACTGTGACTCTCAGAATGACCTTTTGCCTTTTGCCGATAACCATACTGCTAGAACTTTATCTCCTACCCAAAATTTATCCATTCTTGGCTTTCCTTCTCTTCAATATTCTTCCAATCCCTAATCCCCCAGTATGAGTTCATCTAAAATGACAGAGGCAACCTAATCACTGATAGCAGAAAAAAAATTAACAATTCTACCTTATGATGCAAAGTAAATTTTACTCCCTATTGTCTTAACCTCTCCCATCCATCCCTACCTGACATTCCTTCAATAAAGACATATCAGAATGTTTTATCTATAAGAAAAAACATTTCCTCTAAAAATAAATTCTGCTACTCATTCAGAAAACTTCTGTTTTATCCCTTTACAAAATACAATGGTTTTTATTCCTACTATATCTATATACTTATTTAATAGAACACTATTTAATAGACCATTATTCATAAACAAAGTACCTTGTTTTAGACTGAGCAAAGTCCTTTCCAAGGCTTTACTCCTAATAGTACCTTTAACACCAGCATCCTAAAAGGGTCTCTGATCACGTAACACAGACCACTGAAGCAATGCACAAATCATACCTTAGTGGTCTGAAAAGGTAACCCTTGCATGAGAAAGTACACTTAAAAGCACTCAAATCAATACAAAATTATAGAGTAATTCAAATATTAATTGAATGATTAAAATCATTCTAAACTCTTGCTAGAATCAATGTATATATAAATTTAATGTATGTATTTTTATTACCCAGAATTTATGTAACCTGGTCATTCTAGATATGTATGGAAATATTATTATATGGAATCAAGAAAACTACCGGTTCTTTGTAATATTTCATCTTCCAGAACTGAAAGCTTTGGATGGAATCTCAATTGTAAGTTGTTTTATAACTTGTAGGATTTGGATTAACCTACATATTCAAATACGGATAAACCATAATCATTTTTACTGTTTTGATACTAGTATGATACCCATATTTACTATACTTAATAAAATTTAGTCTCAAAAGTACACTTTATATCTGGGTTTTAATTTTTCTCTTCTGGTCAATTCTTAACTGACTAAGCTGAAGTGGTAGTGGAGGGAAGATACTGCCTATATTTGTACCCATGAATTCAATAAGTAAAAAGTAAGGGCAAAGAAAAGAAAACGTTGCAGAACCTGCCATCCTCCTGGGCCTAAAATACCTTCCTATTTCCTGGAAAAATACAATTGTTAAAATTTTAGAAAAATATGTTTGAACCAACAAATGGCATGCCAACTTTATTAGTAAACTGTAAAGAAAAATAACAGGACAAAGACTAAAAATGAGTGGGATTCCATAACACGTGTTCATACCGGCTTCTGGTTTCCATATAAAAGGGTAAATGTGTGAAAAATATATAGAGTAAAAGATTACCTTATCACACTGCCTACCTACTGTAAGACTATATAATTCATCAAATTTTCTAGAAAATTGAAAGATGACTCATGATTATTTGAGTTTTAAGGTGCTCTGAGAAGCTCACTAGTCTAGTTCTGCTTTTTAAATGGAAAATCTAAAACATTTTCCTCTGACACAAATTCCCTTTAATTTTATATCCTGGGTTTTAATTATGTATTGGCTTTCATGAGGGATATTTTAGGATTCGTTTTACCACATTTACTCTGATGATGAAGGTAAAGGTTATACACTAACCTCAGAAGAAAATTAAAACAAAATCAATAGAAGTAACAATGGGAATTGAATCTAAACAGCTAAAACATAAAAGATAAATATCACAAAATAAATACAAGCTAAAAGAAATTTAAAAATAACAAAATGACAATAAACACTTATATCTAAATAATTACCTTAAATGTAATGGCTTAAATTTACCAGTTAAAAGCTACAGAGTAACTGAGTGTGTTTCAAAACAAAGACCAATCTTCTGTTGTCTATAGGTAATCTATCTTACTAACAAAGACAGGACAGATTTATAATTAAAAGGCTGGAAGGCAATCCTATTTTCAAATGATGGTCAAAAGAGAAAAAGATAGGAATAACTATAAAATAGATTTCCAAATTTAAAAGGTAATAGGAGTTAGAGACAGATAGCACATTATAAGTATACACCCTAATACAACAACAAGAAATATATATATATGCTTTATATATATATTAAGTATATATATACTACAATATATTTATCAAATGATAAAGTACCAAGAGACATAATTATTAATAGAACTTTAGTGTAATATTAAAAATAATATAAAATATTTCACTTGCAACCTGAGACCAATCAGCAATATAGAATAATTCAGGGAACAATAGCTTTGGACGAGGAACTGGACCAAACAGGCTTAGTAGACATTTATATTGATAGAACATTTTACCCAAAAGCTGCTGCATATATACATTTTTTTCAAGTGGGCATGGAACATTTTCAAGAACAAACTATGTGCTGGGACACAAGACATTGTCAATAAAACTATGAAGATGAAATCATACCAATTAATTTTTGATGATAATGCACCTAATCCAACACATAGGAGACAAAAAGAAAACCCCATTGCAAAGGAGAAGTTAGGTATTCAAAGCCAACTTTAGCACAATAAACATAATTGGAAGAAAATAAATAAATGCATTTTTATTTTAAAAAAGCATCTATTTTTGACACATCTGGAGATAGGATGATAGGATTAGATCCCACAAGTTAAGGGCTCAATGCCAAAATACTGCCCTCTCCCCTTCAGATGCCACTTATAAGGCCAGGTTGTCATCTGCGCTCCTAACTGATCAATTCTATATAGCAGGTTCCATTGACACTCCCTCCTTGGGCTTGACTAATTTCACACATGCAACTCAAGAAAATATTTACTTTCCACATTACTGGCTTATTACAAAGGTATACATATCAGGAATAGCCAAATAAAAGAAATATTTGACCAAGCTACGGGAAGGAGCACAGAATGCCCACACTCTTGTCTGAGCAGACCTCTCTCCCAGTACTTTCAGGTATTCAACCATGAGGCTCTATGCAACTTCTCTTTGTGGAATTTTATGGAGGCTCTACTACATAGGCATGATTGATTGCTGACTACTGGTGATGGGCTCAGCCCTTCTCCCATGTGGAACTGAAAATTCTAACTCTAATCTTGATTGGCTCCCCTGGCAACCAGCCCATATTCTTAAAAACTAACATAAACTGAGTCACAGCAGAAAGGTGCTTGTTAGTAATAACAGGCATTCCTTTTACCTTTATGGCTCTGGAACGATTTTAGGAACTGATAACAAAAACCTAAATGTAACAAAGCTGTCCCTATGAACTTATAACCAAAATTACAAGGACTTTCTTTAGGAGCTATGTGCCAGGGACAGTGGGCGAAAACCAAATATAAATCTTTTATAATTCACAATATTACAATCCACCCCTAGTTTGAGTACAGATCCTTTACAGCAAAATGACAGTAAAATTCAAAAAATGCTAGCCTATTACTACAACACTATTCAGTCATCATATGAAACTGTCTTCCAAGTGAAGTCACTTGGATTTGCAGACTTCCATTAGAGATTTTGTCAGATTCCAAAAGGAGGAATGGTCTCAAAAATATATAGATTTACTCTTTCCAGATATATAATTGAGGCAGTGTGATTTCTTGGTCTGAGCTGCTTTTGAGGCATTGATGTAATAATTGGATTTCCCTGGTTGCATGACTTATTTATTGGTTCCATTATCCATAACTACTATTTCTCCTTTTTATTTAGACCTATACTTTTCCACTTTGAAAGGGATGATATGCTCAGTCACTGTCTGGTCTAGATGGCAGACAGCAATGTCTCTAGCAAGTACTCCTTCCCCTACCATCCAGTCTACTCCTGTTTATAAAAGAGTAGGGTTTATAGGTGCAGAAATAATGGGCTATATAGCTGCAGTCACTATTCTCACTGCAGTTTTGCCAGATGGGTGAAAGCAAGACCCACCCCATCAGGTCCTTAGGAATTCCAACATTAGAATTAAAAACAGTTACAGTTGTCCCTTAGGAATCATCCTGATTCCAGCACCTATAGCTATGGTCCTGTGACCACTGCAGCAGATAAAGGAAAAAGATGAGGTGGTTTGGGCAAGAGGAGAAAATGTATAGTGGTTATACTAGCATTAGCCTCCTTTAGCAAGAAATACAGTCATGCCAGCTTCTTTCCCTACTCTTTTTTGCCAAGATCCTCCAGAAAAAAATAGAGAATCCCCCTAGCATCAAACCCATATCCTTTAGCCCCACTTTTTAAATGTCCTTATATGTAGGAATCTCCAGAGACTGAATGTGCAAAAGATTTGTTTGGTGGGAGACTCACCTCTGACATGATTGCAGAACGACAAGGACACTCAAACTTTGTTCAAATGCAAGAACTAAGTTGGACTTCATCATCTATCAGGTATAATTTTCTTATATTCTTCCTGAATTATAATTACATGTGTAATGATTATCATTTCGTAGGGCTTACAATTTATACATCTTATCCAATATAACCAGTAATTCAGAAAATTATCTACTCTACTTCAAAACCTCATGCCAACTTTAACACTCTTTGAAGTGCATTAATAATAATTCTTATCACAAACTATAATTAAAAATTTCATCAATCTTTTTCTAAGCTCTTAAATTTCTCTTCTTTTATAACCAGTCTTTCAATATTAGAAATAATGAGAATTCCTCTTTACATTATATCTCTCTAATCCAGTGCAATCGACTGTTGTACCACTACTCCTCCGATGCTGTTCACATCACTGTTCTCCTGATTAGAAAATGCTTTTCTCTTTTCTGTTCTGCACTCTTCACAGGCAGACATCTTTAGCCATAATTTAGTTGATGATGATAATGATGATGATCACCAAGTTTAGCCCAAACCTACCTCACCTGAATATTCAATTGTTCTCTATTATAACATCTAGGAGACAACATTCACCTGTTTGTTATTGCCAAACCAAAAATCTAGAAGTCACTTCTCTCAAATTTGTCTTCCATTTTCACTTAGTCACCAACTTCTACAGAGTCTGTGTCTGAAAGTGTGTATCATGACCCCTCACCCTCACCCTCCACCCTATATTTTCACTACCATTTACCTAGGACAGGAAATAAACTTTTTTACAAACTCTCTTGGTGATTTTTGATTTCTGTCTTACGTAATCATCCCTGAAACCATTTCTATTACCTGTAATATCTTTAAAGTTTTATCATATCATTTCCTTTCACAAACTTCTCAGTGGTTTTTAATATGTATAAATTAACATTTCTATTTTCTAACTCAGTCACAAGATGCTTTTTCATGTTTCTGTATTTGCTTACTCCTATTGCACGGCCTATATAATTCTTTTGGATTTGCCTGACAGATGCCTATAAATTCTCTAAGTCTCAGTTGTTGTTTTTTAAAAAAAAATTATTTATTTATGTAGACATAACAGGTACAGAGGTAGTGAGGGGATTCACAAGAGACATAATGGGGAGCAGAACAAGCAGATGGAGTGAAACATACTGCTGAGGGAAGCAGCAGGCAGGTCAGGAGAGGTCTGCTGCACCATGTGGGTCAAGATGATGCCATCACCTGGTGGCTGCCAATAGCTTCACAGTGCTGTGCTTTAACCCATTGCATAACCAGGAAGGGCCCACTCTAAGTCTTATTTTAAGGTCTTTCTACCATGTGAATTCATTCTGACTTTCCCCCAAATGTTCTTTCTCTAAAATTCCATTAGACCTAACTCTGATTCAGCTCCCCTTTAGTTTTTCTTGAAGACAAAGACAGTGTCTTTTCAGATTTCTGGTGCACATTTCTAAGCACATTATCTGAACTTGGGAAATATTAATGGGAAAATGCTGAATAAATGGATGACAGTTTGTCAGAATTGTAACTTTCAGTTTAGAATTTTTTGAAAGTGGTTAGGAAAAGGTAATTTACACTTATGCTCTTTATTTATCATGGCATAAAGCTATGGGCTAGGAATCAAGCATTCTGTTTAATTACAAAAACATCCTTGCAAGATGGAATATCATAACATCTTTTAGGAGATCCCACAGAAAATTCTGTTTTCAAAGACCACCTGTAGTATTCTTTCTTTTCTACCCCTAAACTCTTCCTGGCATTTCAGAAATAATTTATTTTCCATGTGCCCTTTGCTACTTTACAACCTGAAAATCATATGATTTTCTGTACCAACATCACTATGATTTCATGAATACATATGTATATGAACATACAAAGAAACTGGAGATATTTTTAAAGTTTCTCTTTGATAGTGTCATGTTTATATGGTATTAGACATATTTTTAAGCAATAAATTTTTCATTTTTTATACATATAAAAATATGTATGTATCCAATCACTTAATCCATATATTTTTACATTAAGCCAATGCTTTTTATAACATTCATCAGACGAGATTTTTTAAGTGCTTTTGTGGTTGTACTATATTTTCCCTGTCCTATTAAAAATATAACATTTACTTCATCTAAATTCAGAACTGTGGATTTGATTCCAGTTGACCAATTTAGAAACGTGTGTAATGTGAATCTACAGAACAATAATCTTACCTCATTCAGTGGATTAATCTATCTGCCTAATGTGAAGGTGAGTCACTTAAAATTTTTCTGTTTTTCTTTCAAGGTTTTTCAATGCAAGTTGTGATCTTCTTTATTTTGAATTAAGATATATTTTCAAGTTATAAAAATATAAACTATTCCTAAATTGTTTTTGGTTTTTTGTTTGTTTGTTTGTTTTTGCCAGCAAGAAAAAGTCTTACCTTATGAAGTTATTTTGGTTGATCTCAGTTTTTTAAACATTAAATAATCTTACTCTGCAGAAGGGAATGTGAAGAATGCTGCCTCGCTCATGAGTGGGTAAAAATAAAATCTAAGGGCACTACAGTTCACAAAGTAACCTCATTGTCTCCTCTCTTATTACTTTGGCTGATGCATTTACTAAGACCTTTTAAACATAGAGAAAGACTGATCTCTCCAACTAACAAGTTATATCATCTAAGTCAGTCTTGGAGAAGTCAGGGGTACAGCTTGAGAGAGATAAGCAGCTTCCTAGGATCTTCATTATTTTTCTTGGTATGGTATCATTTCCCAGTATAGAAAATAATAAAATCATCCTCAAAACCAATTCCAGATAATTTGTATGTTAAAATTTGTTTTTTAATACTAATCTATTAATAAATTATGTTGTATAATCTAACTTTCATTTATACTATACCATTCTAGTGACTTCAGGATATTGATCATCTTAAGTCAAAGATGTAAATATATCACTATTCATATTTTATATATAATTAGTAAGGTCTTCTTTCTGTAGGTCTTATGCCTCAATTATAATCATATTGAATCAATCATGCCCAGATTAAAACCACAGACTCACTTAACAAACCGACAACTACTCTACCAGAAAGTACCTTCAAGTGGCTATGGACAGCAAGGAACTTCAAAAGTGAACAGGTATGATTCTTTTTTAGAATTATAGTTTGGTTGGGAGTTTATAAAGCAGCTGGTCACATTAATGACAGCAGTAAAACATATTTATCTTATTTAATACTTATTAAAACTACATGCCAAATATAAATTTAGCAAATAAAAAGTTATGCAAAGTATTCCTTTGTCGTTTCCTTTTCCCTGCTTACTCCATTTCCTACAAACAAAATGGAAAAGTCTGACAGTTTAATGACCTTAAGCTTCATATAACATTCACTCTTCTGTGTATAAGTCAGTGATTTTAGAACTATTCAGGTTTATCATCTTTATTTAAGTGCAATTTATATATCATAGTCACTCTTTTACGTGTATAAACTTTACTGAATTTGCAGTTGTGCAACCATCACTGCCATGCAGTTTTAGAACATTTCCATCACACACCAAAAGACCTTTCATGTCATTTGCAATTAATTCCCTTTCCCATTCATTGATCCAGAAAATCACTCAATCTACTTTCTATAGAAATGTGTTTTCTAGACATTTCATGTAAGTGGAATTATAAAATATTTGATCTTTTGCATCTGACATCTCAAATTTAGCATTATGTTTTTGAGGTTCATCAATTAATCCTGCCCAGATTAAAGCTGCAGACTCACTAGTAGCATGTATTATACTGGCAGTTCATTCTTTTTTATTGCTAGATATATTGGGTATTCCATTGTATGGATATGGCACATTATGTTTATTCACCATTCAATGGACATTTGTTTTCCACTTTTTTGCGAGTATGACTATTGCTTCTGTGAATATTTGTGAAGGAGCATTTGTGTACACTTATGCTTTTCATTTCTCTTAGGCAAATACCTAGGTATGAAATTACTAGGTCCCACAGTAATTTACTTACATTTTAAAGAAACTGCCCAACTGTTTTCTCAGTGGTGTACTATCTTACATACAACACTGTATAAGGATTCTCATTTCTCCATACTTCACCAGTATTTTTTACTGATTCTCTTATTGTGACTACAACCATTCTAATGGATTCACTGTGGTTTTAATTTGCATTTTCCTAGTGATTAATGTTGTTGAAATCTTGTATTTTCACATTAGGTTGTTTGGCTTTTTATTATTGAATTCTTTAAATATTGTGGATATAAGCCCTAATTCACATAAATAATTTATAAATACTTTTGCTGAGTCTGTGGGCTTGTCTATTTCTTTATTATCTGTGAAAGGAATTTTAATTTTGATAAAGTCCAATTCATTAACTTTTTATCTTAGATATTGTGACTTTGCTGTTATTCCTAAGAACTCATTGCCTAACCTAAAATCATAAAGATTCTCTCATAGGTTGCCTTTAAAAAGTCTGATGAATTTTTGGGCCATCCCTGGTGGTGCAACAGATTATAGCACAGTACTAGCCATAGTTAGTACTCCAGCACAAGATCAATCCCCAGCCAGGGAGGTGACCCACATGGCATGGCAGGCCTCTCCTTTTCTGCCTGCTGTTCCCCCAGCAGTGCATTCCAGTCAGCCCACCAGTTCAGTGCCCCCCTCTGTTTCTGGTGAATTCTCTCACATATACCCCCAAACCTCTGGCCTGTACCCCAGTTCTTGTATGCACAAATAAAAAAATCCTTTAAAAAAAAGTCTTATGATTTTTATCTTACATTTAGAACTATGATACATTTTGTGTTGAAATTTATGTGCTTGTGTGTTGTAAAAAAAAAAAAAAGAGAGAGAGAGACCTAAATTCATTCTTTTGCACTTGTCTCAGCCCCATTTACTTAAACACTATCTTTTCCCCTTTGAATTTCCTTGATACGCTTGCCAAAAATCAAAAATTGACCATAAATGTAAAAGTTTGTTTCTGGAGTCAACAGAACTGGAGTCATAGTTCTGTTCCATTAATCTCTGTGTCTGTTCTCTTGTCAGAATGGTTTGACTACTGTAGCTTCAAACAAGATTTAAAATCTTTAATTTTGTTCTTTTTAAAGATTGTTTTGGATCTTCTGGATACTTTATGTTTTCTTAAAAATTTTAGAATAAGATGGTTATTTTTATGTTATTCTGGATGGGGAAGAGAAACCTACTAGTTCTTTGATATATAATGCTTTGAATCTATTTACCAATTTGTAGATATCTGCCATCTTAGTAATAATGAGTCTTCTAATTTAGATCTTCTTTAATTAATCTCAGCAATGTTTTGTGCCCTGTGTAGCACCTTACTGCTTTTGTTATATTTTTCTTAAGTATTTTGTCTATTTATACTATAGTGAGGAATAAAACGATTATTTCTCAATTTATTGTTGATATCTAGAACTTCAATTGATTTTTATATGTTAATATTTTATCCTATAATCTTGCTGAGCTTATTTATTAGCTCAAATATTTTTTGGTAGCATCCTTAGAATTTTCTAAATATGAGATTATATCATCTGAAATTAAAAACAGGTTTACTTATTATTTTCCAATCTGAAAATAATTCTAATGCATTATTTTCTTTTTCTTGCTGGACTGCACTTGTTCTTGCTGTACATTTTAGTAATTCTTTCTGTAAATTTTATTCTTTATCATTTAAAAATAGTTTAAAGAATAAAATATGATGATAAACTATAAAGATAAAATATATTATTCTTTATTATATTTTAAATTCATTTTCTCTTTATTGAATTTATAGTAGTACATATCAGACTATCTTTTATAATATAGGTGGCTTGGGATTTTGTTTAAGGTTCAAATTTACCTGTGTGTTTTAGAGATATAATGAACAATGAAAATTTGCCTCCAATAATGCATAGCTTGGAAGTTCTTCATTTGGGCTACAATGGAATTTGTAATTTAATTCAACTACAACTCAACAGGCTAAGAAATTTAAAATTCCTCTTTCTACAAGGTGAGCAGCAATACTGTGAATGTGTAAATTATTATTATTAAAAACTGATTTGCTTATCCCTTTAGGTAGGCAGGTATGATGTCAAGTTTATTAAAATAGATTCTTTTGCAAAAATATTTTAGTAACAACAAATGGGTTTGATGTTGTTTACACAAATAATGGGAAAATTCTAGGAAATGTAGTATTCTACAGCTGAGTACAGCTTTATATCATAATTCACTTTTATATCACATTCGATAAACAATAATAAAAGGTAACAGTGGATAATTCACAAGCACTCATTAAACCCAGAATTGTGGCATGTGCTATGAAAGATAGAGATACTTTATTATTGTAATTGTATATAATTGAGATCCTTGCCCTAAAGGATATACACCTGCAGAAATAATATTGAAAGAAAGATGTATTAAATACTATATGTTAACATAAATGCAAACAAAGTTTAGAGAAAAAAGAAACTGAAATATTAACCCTTCTACATAACTAGGAGTTATTGCAAACTGGTAGAATCTAGATAAAATGTAAACATAAATGAGAGCTTTACAAGTAGTGGGGAGGAGGTAATGAATCACAAGACCACAACTGTGGTATCTACTTGAAAAGGGGCCAACCTGATGAGTAAAAGAAGTATGTAATTATGGAAGTCATAAATCATAAAATCTCTAAACATGAACAGTTTGATGGGTAATGCTCAGTTAATGACAGATAGGAATAGTAAATTGATAGAAAAGTACCATGAGAAAAAGTAGGATTTGGAACAATAATCTAACATCACTTAGTGACTAGGAGATCCATCAGTAAAATATGTGGCGAGAGATCTATATAGTCAATTAGAGTAGAGTAACTTTTTCTAAAACGGACTTTTTAGACCATATTTAATTTTTTAATGCATCTTTCTCCTAGCAAAGTTGTTTGTGAGTTGGATCAAGAGCATGAAAACTTTGCTTTAAGAAAACAAGAAATTGATCAAAGCAACCACAGATCTTTTAGATTATATAATGACATAAAAAACATCAGACAACATAATCTACGGGCTACTTTAATAATGTAAAGGGGAGTGTGTTTTGTTGCCATAGCTAGAGCAAGTTAATGAGAGTAGGACAGCCTTGTGCAGGAAGTGAGGTCACTTATTCTGACAATAATGACTGCCATTAACTGAGACGCTGGGCAGTGTTTTCATCTATATAGTTAAATAAGTAGGAGCTTTCCAAACACTGATAAATGCTCTTAGATACAGAACCATAAGACCCATTATAACTACTATAGACATTCAGCATTTGTAACTATTTCATGTGATTTTTTATACCACTGCACTTAAAATACTAAAAGTGACAATATAAATTTATAACTTCATGAAAGTAATGTATCAACACAACTATTTTTTCTAAATTTAACTTGAAATTTTCTTTTTAATTTATAAGCATTATCAGTGAATAGTGTTTCAAAGTCTGTGAAACTTTAATACTGTGAGCAATTTTATAAAAGTTGTTGTATTATCAACTTTTCTATAAAATAGAAAATAAGGTAGATTTACCATATTTAATAAATTCCGAGACACCTATATTTTATATTTTAACAAGTCTGAAATCTGGTTGTTTCTTCATTGAAAGCATGCCAACATTTATCTAGATAAGTATTTTTTCTTGGTTATGGTCTAAAATATGGCAAAACTTAACAATTATTTATATCTTGAGTTCATTGAAACAGAATAAATTTCATGGATAAGAATACCAAGATCACAGGAGCCACATGTTCAATAGACATCAGTTTGTTAGGACTACCAACAAAATGCCACTGACTGGGTACAGAAATACTCTTCCTCAAAATTCTAGAGGCTCAAAGTCTATCATCAAGATGTTAGTAGCTGGTTGATCTAGCCTTCATTAGAACTATTAACTCTATGTTAATTTTTGTTAAACATCTTACAAAGGGAGGTATTTCTGGGTATTTAGGCCCAGAAATTCCCTTTTAAAACTATGTATTTAGTATTTATTCCCTTTTAAAACTATGTATTCGGTTTTCATAAATTATTTCTGGAGACCCAATTATCATATCTGACTTGTGCCATGTCTTCATCATCTTGTAAATCCCAGCTAATCATCCCAACTCCAACTCCTTTTTGACCTTCTTTGAGTTCTTCCAAAAGTTGGAAATTGTGAGAGACATTTATTCCCAAGCCCATGGTGGCTGCCAAGCATAACTGTCACTCAAAGTTTCGACAAAAAAGGACTGAGGTTTTAAAGAATGTAATGAATTCTATTTGCTTAATATTGAGTACCAAAACATATTGAAAAAGAAATAAGTGTAATTAAGATATGGTATTATAATTTAATTAATTAGCTTGAGAAATAATTATATATACGTGTTAGAACAGCCACTAATATAATCCCATATAATCCATACCACATCTTCTGTAGCAATTTCATACTTTCACTTTTGTCAGGAACAATTACTTAGGAGTTTATCACTGAATAGACAGTTCTGGTCAATTCAGTATATTTTGTACATCATATTACTCCTTAAAAGATAAAGGTGAGGCCCTCCCTGGTGGGGCAGCAGATTAAAGCACAGCACTAAGAAGCTAAAACCACTTAATAAAACCACTTCTGCATGAGTTCGATTCCCGCCTGCCCCGGAGGAGATCCAC
>NW_004567114.1:31437443-31466234 GCF_000260355.1 Condylura cristata | reverse complement strand
CAGTTCTGTATGAATAAATAAATAAATCTTTAAAAAAAAAAAATATATGTTCTTTATGGCCCCTCCCTGGTGGCACAGCGGGTTAAAGCATAGCACTAAGAAGCTAAAGCCACTTCAGCACAAGTTTGATCCCCAACCCCAGAGGTGACCCACATGGCAAGGCAGACCTCTCCTATCCTGCCCACTGCTCCCCTCAGCAGTGTACTTCGTCAGCTGGCCTGTTCTGCAACCCACTCTGTCTCTGGTGAATCCTCTCACTGCCCATGCACCTCTGGCCTGTATCCCAGTTTTGTATGCATAAATAAATAAATTTTTAAAATATATATGTCCTTTATAATCCTTTTTTAAAAAATCATTTGATATAAATATAAATGATAATAAATAACATTTTATTCAAAAACTTCCAGCTCGCTTGACATATCATGAGTTATCTTTTTTCAGGGAATGAAATCAGTCAAGTTGAAGGACTTGACAATTTAGTAGTCCTTCAGGAGCTGGTCGTGGACCATAACCGCATCAGAACATTTAATGACAGTGCCTTTGCCAAACCAAGCTCTCTGCTGGCACTTCACTTGGAGGAAAACAGACTACGAGAGCTGAGCAAATTACAACCTTTGGTAAAACTAGAGAAACTCTTCTTAGGATATAATAAAATACAGGTAACTTTGTTTTTGCTGATATTTACTCTCTATTTCATCTCAACATAATGCTTCCAAATACCCTAATGAAAATTTTGCTAGTGTGTTTCTTATTTATGTGCCATATAAATATTCTGCAGTAGAAAGATGTCTATCCTGCTTCTAGACTTGTAAACCCAAATAACCTGTAAATAAAGTTTAGCTCTAAATGTCTTAAGACTCTCTTAGCAGTCCATTTTAATAGATCTCATTTGTGTTGATTGCTCTAGATCCAAGCAGCTGTATCTAACCCCAAACATCGTAGGGTTTTTTTTTTTTAATTTGACATGGTATTTGGTATAATATTTAAATCAACTCTGAATAATGGACTATGACTTGGTTTCAGTATTCTATCTCTCCCCAGTGAAGACTTCCTAGTTAAGACTTTACATTTTACCTGCCCAGAATTCAAACAATTTCTGTCAAGCTACTGCTCCAAAGAACCTGCCCAGCCTCTCTCCCAGAGCAGTATATAGATAAGATGATTGATAGATACAATCTTACAGTCCTAACATGTCTCTTAGTGTTTGGTAATAGTCTCATAGTTCTCCTTTTACTATGTCTTCCCATACCTATAAAACAATCTCAAAGACAATCTGCACTGTAGCCATACTCCACAGGCAAGGATAGAGTGTATCATACCCACTTGTATCAGTATATAGTATAGTACCTGGTACAATATTTGTTTGTGGTGCCACTTGCCTGAGTTTTCTGCCGTGATATAAAAGCTGTACAAGAAGAGACAGGTGCTGTAAGTAATATCCTTTTCTACATAACAACTGGGAAATATACATACAGATAGAGAAAAATGACATACAACTAATCTACCCAGATTCAGACAACACTCTTCTGAGAAAAGCCTTATCTGGAAGAAATCTAAATTGGGAATGTTTTGATTCCCAATAGATTACCAACCTATTGAGAATATTTCCAGTCATCACATCTGAAGGAACACAGGATTATCAGATCAGATCTTGCCCAGTATCAAGCTTTACCAATTATTTTGAGGATACCAGATATAGGAAATATCTCAGCTCCTCAGTTCCTTTCTTTCCACATTCATATACACTGTCTAACATAAAATGAAATATGAGCTCTCCAAGCAAAACTTTGTGGGGGGTGATCTCATCAATCAAGTGTTTCATATATAAAATATCTCCATTTTATACTTAAGCTTATGTGACATTTTATAGGGAGCCATTCCGTTTAAGTCTATAAATTGGGCTTATTTACTATAAGAAATCCTTAAGCAGGGAGATCCTGCTAGTGGTATGTTATAAATAAGAACTTGCTTCCTAACAAATATATTTCGACAGAACATCTAGTTACCAACACACTTAAAAGGAAACAGACCAAGAACCTACTTTTCCAGAAGTGTTCTGCTCTATATCCCCTCCCTCCTATCCACTAAAGGAAGTGAATGGATAGCACATTAGCTGATGTAGCTAGTATAGCCAAAAGACAACCTCAAATCATGGGAAACTATACATCAATCTGTCATTGAATGAAAGAGTACTGAGTAATGATCAATCCTTCTTTGTTTATTTTTACCCTTGAAATGACATTTTTCATTGAATTTAGATCACTTTACCATCAAACTTATTCCAACCATTAAAATTATAGTGCCTTAATATGTCCATACAGCTAGCAAGGAAAATTAATTTAGAAGGATTGGATTAGGTTGGATATTTTTTATTCTACTGAAGACTTTTATTTGTTTTTTCAAATGTTTAGCTCTCAGTTCAGATTTTCTTTTTGGAAAAGATTTTATCTCTAGAGTCATACCAACATGGTAAGGTTGAAATTAGCATTAATTTCCACAGTTTTTTACAAGTAACCTTTTGGGTTCCAGTTGATAGGCTAGGAGGAACAAAGCATAAAACAGCAAGAACACAACACCCCTAATGAAGGTATTTACAATACCTCATTGACCTACCTTGGAGTCTTTCATAAGCTGCATATCCTTAATAAGAGAGTCCATTGTGAAGTTTTTTTCTTTCGCTTCATGACCAATAATGTAGATAGGGAAAACTGTCGTCTTCTGCAGGAAGAATCACAGAAACACAGTTGAAAAGTGAGTTATTAAGTCTTACAGTTCCATTTGTTTCCTGTATCTAAATGATTTCCCCATCTGGCATCCAACAATTTTACTTTCAAGTATCTCAGTAATCACATGACCTGGGGTCATTTTCAAAATTGAAATACTTGATTGCTACTTTTTCTCCTAAATAAAAGACCCTAATCCAGCCCTAACTATTAATATTGTAAAGACTCTTAAGAGCTTCTCCTGACAGTGCACTCGGAGGTTAACAACCATTGGTGTTCTGATTAATGTTTAACAGATGACTCTCCAGGGGGAAACCATCCTTAATCAGCAGCACTTGTCCATTTGCGAAACATAATTTCTTCTACTATAACCAATTTCAAGCTAAAACACCATCTCACAAAGTCCTAAAAATTTGCCAATCAGCTTTTTTGTACCAGTATGAAGTAACAACATATCACTGTAAAAAAAAAAGTCAAAAACAAAACTGTATAGTAAAAAAGGGTAACCCTAAGTACTTTCCCCCCAATTATGACATACTACTTTTCTTGATGGCTCTATAAAAGTTTTTACCAGCATTATCCTCCACAGATTTAGCTTGGTTTCATATTAATATTTTTTATGAGAAACATTTTTTGATTAAAAATATTTTACTAATTATACTCTGTTTAACTTGTGAAAATAATGCAAGACTTTAAATGTTTCCATGCTTTCCTATTAGAACTGCCTAGGGTTCAAAATGTATAATGTCTCTCTAGATCACTTTTGTAAAGTCTACTTTAATGATATTTCCAAAATCAAGGTAGTAGAAATCAATCACATTAAACATCAACTCTACTTCCAAACGATCTAAAATAGGTTTAAAATCTTTTAGTTATTAGACACATTGGCTACAGGTCTACTTGTCATTCCAAGTATAAACAGGAGCATAACTACTTAGCATAAAGCCACAGACAAATGCCACATGATTTCACTTATATGTGGAATAAATAAAATAAAACAAAAGAACAAACAAAAATGACCCTCTAACAACAAAATGGTGATTACTTGAGGGAAGATGATGGAAAGTGGGAGGAACAGATAGAAGGGGCCGATTGTATGCAGGTATAGAGGGTTATTAAAACTTTGATGGTGAGTGTGGTGTATCATACATTTGCATGGATGAGAAGCAACACTCCTTCAAGTGTTCTAAGCCGATGTTACCTCATTAAAAAAAAAAAAAAAAAGATTCCTAATGACCTAATGGTTACATTTTCAAAAATAACAAGAACAAATTGAATAAATTTGCTTTGCTTTGTTAATATGAACTAGCTATAACCTTAAGCTAAACTTTCTGCCTAAATTTTATTTAAAATAGCATTTTAGAAATAATTTTGCAAACTTTAAAATATATTCACAAATCTTCACTAATGTCAAATAGATAATAGCAAAGAAATGCTCCTTTTGAGCTAAGACTGTGTTTAAAATGTATCTTTGAAGTTTGTTTAAAGATAGGATTCACCTTCTTTTCCACACTTCTGAGTCAGTCTTCTGGAGCATTAACCAATTATAATCTATGCCCTAGCATAGATCATAGTTTTTCTGGGAAAAGACTTGATCTTATAATTGCTGCCCATGTTAGAATGTCATCTTTGTCAAGAATTTTTTAAAAACCTTCAGTACACAGATCTGTCTCTAATCAACTATCTAGATTAATGTCAAATTCAGAGGATTCAGTCATGAGTTAGCTGCAATCCAACAGTTACCGATAATTATTTCAAATTAGCCTATACTTGAAATTTTTGGAGCTAACAAAAAGAAAATCACTTTTTATTTTGAATAGGATATGGCAGAACTGGAAAAACTTGATGTTATTTCTTCTCTCAGGGAGCTTACAGTTTATGGCAATCCGGTGAGTAAGTACCATTCTAATGTATTAGTTATTTTAATTGTATGTAATTTATTTTTATATAATTTGAGAAATATGATACTTTGGTTAGTATCTGTTTCCAACTAAATACAAAAAAAATGGCTTTATCATATATAAGAGGGTCTTTTCGGACTTATTTACCTATCGCTGAACCAATATTTGTATGTTAATTATAGGTTTTACATTAAGTCTTGTTATCTGATAAAGTAAATGCCTCTATTTTTTCTCCACCTTGTTTTTTTCTTGTTTCACTATCTCGACTATTCTTAACCATTTACACTTTTTAGTAGTTATTTTAGGAAATAACTACTCAGATTATGTGAGACTCTTGTTCATATTTTATTTGGAATCATTTTGAATTCCTAAATTAATTTTGGAAGAAATTTGCCACCTTTCTGTTGAAATTTTTGAGTGGGTCAAGTAAGTTCCTGTTCACCTAAAAGCTGAACAAATTGAGAAATATACAGTAGCAGATAGAGAAGAGATAATCTTTGCTTAGCTTAATTTAATGAGAATGCCAATGAGCATGTGAACAGATTCCAGAAATAAACAATCATGGTGACCCAATAACAGGGAATACTTGTCTGAGGTCTTCCCACATGGGTGGAAAACTTCTGTAAGAGAAGAATTTATTGGCCCAGCAATAAGCTCTTTCCCAAGAGGAAAGACTAGATTTAAACATGGATTTACACTTAAGTAGTTGTACTTCACCTACTGGATGCACAAAGGGGTTGAAAGAGCCCAGTATAGACATATTATCCTAATATTTATAGTATTCAGCAGCTTTTCCATTCATAAAAACAAATACCCCAACATTTTTTTATCCTTCAATAGAGATTTATAGTTTTCTCCAGAAAGGTTTTAATCATATTTTTTGTAATTTTACTGTTGTTTCATTCACTTTTTAACTTTTCAACTTTGCTTTTTGTATCTGTAACGTTGGTTTATAACACAGGGTATGACTCAAGAGGTAAAGATTCATACCTCTTCAGATGTATGTTACCACACCACACCCACTGCCAAGGCACCCATAGTCCTCTACCATAGGCCCGTGCACCCCCTCTAACCTTTACTCTGCCCCTCTGGTAGCCTTAATTCTATAGTTAGATTTCTAGGATTTGTTTGGTTTACTTCTGTCTGTTCTATGATTTCATTAATATGTTGAATATAGATACATTGATGATTTCATTAATATACTGAAGATAGAGAAATACGTTGATTTCATATTTTTCTGTTCCTTGATTTCATATTTCTCTATATTCAACATATTAATGAAATCAAAGAACAGAGTATGAAATCAACACATTTCTCTATCTTCAATTATTAGTGAAATCATCCAGTATTTGTCTTTCTCCTGACTTATTTTGCTTAGCATAATCAAGTCCAGTCATCTATGCTCACAATTGGCTAGTTTTCCTCTTTTTTAAAATATATATATACTCAATCTGTTGTTAGACACTTAGATTGTGTCCACAATCACTCAATCTGTTGTTGGACACTTAGATTGTGTCCACAACATGCTGTGATAAACATGAGTGCATATGTCCCTTCAAATTAGTGCATTTGCATTCTTTGGGCAAATATGTAGGAAACGGATTGCTGGGTCATATGGTAGATGTTTTAATATTTTGAGAAAGCTCTATATTGTTTTCCATAGAGTATGGAACAGTCTACAATTCCACAAACTGTGTATGAGGCTCCATTTTTTTTTTTACCATAAACTCACTAACTCTTGTTTCTGGTCTCTTTAGGCCATTTTCACTGGTTTGCAGGTAGTCTTGCACTGCTATTTTGATTGTATTTACATTATGAGGATTTTTTCATGTCTGTAGACCATATCTGTCTATTGGGTATGTCTTCTTTGGAGAAATACCTACTTAGCTCTTCATTTTCGGAGTGGATTTTTTTTGTTGTTGTTCAGTTGTATGATATTTTGTATAACCCCTTGTCAGATGTGCTGTGCAAATATTTTCTCCTATTCAATATTTTAATGGTAGTTTGTTTGACTGTGCAAAAGGTTTTTTGTTTGCTGTACCTCGTTTGTTATTTTTCCTTTGCTATTGAGAGTTGAGTCCCCAAAGATATCCCTGAAGCCACATGTGTTTTTCCTGTATTCTATTTATTTCAGGTCTTACATCCACTGTCTCTAATCCATTTTGAGTTAATGTTTGTATATGGTGTGAGACAATAGTCTAAATTCATTCTTGTGCACATGGCTGTCCAGTTTTTCCTATTTTAAACAGTATTTTAAAATATTTTTAATTGTTCATTGTATTATAGACATTCTGATTTTTTCCATATTTCTCTTTACCCAGAAAGTTTGCTGAACCCTTTTCTAAGTTATAATGGCATGATAATTTTGTTGGATTTTTCTTTGTAGATTCTCATAAGTAATGAGACCCTTATTTGTTTTCAAGGATTATGTTTGCTATTTCCTTCACTTCCCTTAGTGTTCTGACCGGGAACTCTCGTGCATTATTAAATAGAAGCACTGACAGTAGGTTACTGACCTCAAAAGAATGCTTATAAATTGTCACTATTACACAGATGTTTGCTATTTGTTATAGGTAGATAATCTCCGATATTTTGAAGAGTTCCTTTTGAGTCCCAGTTTATATCTGTTTTACCATGAATGGATATTGGATTTTGTCAAATTGGTGATACAATCTTTCTGTTTAATCTGTATTTTAATTCTGTTTAATCTGTATTTCTATTCTGTTTAATCTGTAATTTAAAAACTCATTAAGTCTAGTAAGAAATTGAGAAATCTTTCAAAAGTGGAGACTATATATTTTTCATCTAATATTATAAATTAACTATTACCTGTCATCTTTGCTGTATGTTCTAAATGTCCTTCCATATAAAGGTTAATATTTAAAATAAAAGGTCTTTAAGGAATAAATTGCTATTTTTAATTTTATTTAGATATGTAGAAAACTACTACATCGCCACGTGATTATATTTCGACTGCCTAATTTACAGATGTTAGATGGAATTCCTGTGAATTCAGATGACAGAGCAAAAGCTGAATTTCACTTCTCTGAACTACAAGCAAGGAAACATTCGGTAATAATTATGTTATTTAAACATATGATGTTTTATGTGGATAATTTTAGTGATATTTAGCATCACTAAAACTTAGCTATTTAGTGATACTTAGTAATTGCTGTCAAAGGTTGTTTGATCTGTAAGTAGAGCACAGACTAACAGCCAAAAAATGCCTGAGAAGCTACTTTTTTCTAATAATGTACTGCAAAATAAAGCAAATCATTTGAAATTTGTGTGCCTCTTACTCAATATATCAGCTAATGCTAAGATAGGAAGAAACTATAGCATAGTATTCCTATAAATATAAGTAACAATAAACTTCTTCCACTTAGCAGATAAGATAGGAAAGAAGGATTTATGACCTCACCTGTCTTGATTATGTAGTTACTAACCAAGGGAGAAATATGCTTTTCTTAGAGTAATTGAGTCTTTTACCCATAAGCCCTAGAAAAAGGTTCTACTCAGACTAAGGTAAGAAAGATTAGAGAAAGAAACCATAAAAGCATATCAACATGAAATTCTGTCATTGACAATTCAGATTCTCTGACTATCCTGCAAAGACTAAATTTGATAGAGAAAAGTTAGGTTTGCTTGTTTGTTTTAAATAAAGAAATAACATTCTTGGAGCTGTGCCTTAGGAAGGTTAAAGGAAGAAGGGATGGGAGGCAGGAAAACAGTTAAGGAAGTTCTAGCTAGGATAACCAGGCCCTCCCTGGTGGCGCAGTGGGTTAGAGCACTGCACTAAGAAGCTTAAGCAACTTGCACATGAGTTCGGATCCCTGGCTGCCCCGGAGGAGATCCACATGGCGAGGCAGACCTCTCCTGACCCGCCCACTGCTCCCCTCAGCAGTGTACTTCATCGATCTGCCTGTTCTGCTCCCCACTCTGTCTCTGGTGAAGCCTCTCGCCGCCCCCAAACCTCTGGCCTATACCCCAGTTCTGTATGCACAAATAAATAAATCTTTAAAAAAAAAATGTTGAAGAGGAAAGAGATAACTGTATGTTATCAATGTGACACTTCCCCTATAAAACAAATTGACTCTCTGAGTCAGCGCTTCTCTAGCCCTCTCCAGCAATAAATTCACATATTTATCAAGAGTTGCTAGTGTATTTCAAAATCTCATGTCAGCTCTTTTAATTTAAATAAACAGATATATGTGCACATTTTAGTCATTATTTTTATGTTTTATGAAAATCAAATTGGATACTTTGGAAAGTTTGAATAGAGATCAATCTCTCACATGAAAATATGTCAAATTGGATAAGGGAGAAAGAAATCTGTAAAATATGGGAGAAAATTTAAAAATTCACACAATATGTGGGAATTTTTTTTTTAGATTCTTATGTTCCAATTTTATCCCCATGTTTTTAAATTTTTGCTACTTTAAAGAAAACAAACAAAATTATAGGCAAAACCTTTAGGGTAGATTTATTCAATAATCAGATAAAATACCAGTCAAGATACTCCTGCTTACAGAAAATACCATGCACTTCATCAAAAAATTGGTTTTAGGGCCTCCATGGAGGCGCACCATAGCACTATCAAGCTATGGTGAGCCACGGTGGCATGAGTTCGATCCTCAGCCAAGGAGCTAACCTACACAGTGCAGCAGACCTCTCCTGTCTCACCCACTGCTCCCCTCAGCACTGTGTTTCAGTAGATCTTCCTGTTCTGCTCCCCATTCTGTCTCTGGTAAATCCTCTCACCCCGCCCCCCCATACTTCTGGCTACATCCCAGTTCTTGTATACATAAATAAAATAAATGTTTTTAAAAATTTTTAAAGAAAATAAATATGAATTATATATATAATTCTTAATTATCCCTGACTTTTTTATAGCTTTGATTTTTTTTCAATTACCTGAAAGGCCAAACTAGTTTGCAGAAACCTATGAGGCTTAAAGTTATACAATGTCAGCAAAGATTATCTAGTTTAGACAAAGTAAATTGATTGCTTGTGGGTAATGGCTACAAAAATGTTTCTAAAACTATGCTTTATAAATAAAATTTTAGCTACTAATTTTAGCTACTAATCTGTATGATATAACTACGAAAGAATAACTACATTATGCTATATAATATCATCTATTGAAACTATTGTCAGAGGCTTCAGGCTTTCAAAAGAGAACAAATGAAGAAATATGCCTCCTTTTCCTTTACTTTTTATTTCTGGAGAACATCATGTCTTATTTCAAGAATTAGAAAATTAAAGGAAACTTTAGTTTTCTATTGCTGCCATAATAAAGTTAGTGGCTTAAAAAAATAATAGTGGCTTAAAATAGTTAATTCTTAAGGCCAAAAGTCAGTCTTGTAGGGCTAACAAAAATATTAGCAGCACTGCAATACTTCTAGAAACTATACAACCACATATTTTAGAGACATCTATTTTAAGATCAATAATAATTTTTAATTTTGTGTCTAGAACTGAGCCTTTATTTCTTTTAGTTGTTCAGGAGAAATTTGTTTTTTGCTATTTCAGTATCTGGGGTCTATCTGCACCCCTCTGTTTATGAGCCTCTTCCAGCAATGGCATCACATCAGCCAACCCCCATTATGACATCATCCATTCTGACCTTCCTACCTCCCCTTTAAAGGGCCCTTGTGGTTGTATTAGGCCCTCCTGGATAATCTAAAATAAACGCCTCATCTCAGTATCCTTAGCTTAATTATACCTTCATGTAAGAAACTTCGGATATTGGGATGTGGACATCTTGGAGGGAGAAGGGGTAAAGGCATTATTATGCCTCCTACACCACATTTGTGAGAGTTCCAGAGAGAGATAAAAAACTTGTCATAAAATAAAAAGTTAATGTTGGCTAATTTTTGTTGTAAATTACATATAAATTTACTAAATTACATAGGAAGAAATGACTCAGAGCAACTATGAATATTCCAATTTCACATACAATTTTAATTGGTTTAATGTACCAGAAAAAGTACATAAATTCAAATTTTAGTCAATAAGCATTCACCAAGGGTTTGCTTGTTGATATTCTATTTCTCATATAGTGAACTCAGTTTTTTTCAGTCATATGCTAAGTGTTGACTGAAGTCATTCTGGAAACCTATTTTTTGCCATTTAAATCAGTGTGATAGATTAAGAACTTAACTATCTCTCCACTTAGCTTTTCTAAATTTAAAGTTTCTATTAAAGTTATTTTGGATTCATTTATACATGTAAAGAGGTTAGTAAAATAAAGGAAGTATGTGAAGTTATTACTTAAAGAAATCTATTTTTAAGATTCAATAGTTATTTTTATGTCTAGAACAAAATTGAATTTTCATTTCTTTAAAGTGTTCAGGAGGCACAAGAACAGAAAACATTACTAATTCAGTTTAATGTATGTTTTTTTAAGTCAGAACATTTTGGTTTCAGAAGAAAATTTGACAATATTCCAAATTAGTAATGGGAAGGAGCTCCCACAAAGGAATTAGTTGGAGAGTTGGGACTAAATAGTTTTAACAAAAGGCCTGACATATCAATGCTCAGTAGGAAGCTGCATTTGTGTAACATTAACTTGAAATGTAAACACTATTTAAAGAAATAGAAGTAATTGCTATGAGCTGCTTTTCTTAGTCTTCATTTTATTTACTTATTTGTTTTTGACAAATGAATCAACTATCAGGCACCTCGTGGTAGGTAATGTGAGGAATACAAAGATGTAGAAGATACAGCTCTTACCATCAGGAATTCCTGCTAATAAAAAATAAAGAAACATTACAAAGGAGAAATATCCTAATTCCCTTTTTCAGAATTCTACACTTCCTTGCTAATACTCTCTGGAAAGGGGGAAGTGCCTCTTCTACTAAGAACAGTGCAATTTGAAAAGATAAGAACAGGAGGTGAAGGGCCCAAAAGATTCTATTGCATAATTTTTGCTTAGTATTAACTCTGATTTTAGGTAAGCATATAACTGCTGTTCTGAAATTTTTAAGCTGGGGTTTATGGTAAGAACTAAGTCTACTGATCTGAGTTCTCCAGGTGAGGTGTTAATATTTTATTTTATTATGTAGTTTATTCCTGTTACCAACTCTCCTATGGATGGTGGATCATCTGGCCAAGTTAAAGCTCCTCCCATAAAGATAACAAATGTAATTCTGCCTAGTGGATTTAGCCATTACCTGGGATCTGACTTCACTTTAACTCCAGAAGCTGAAGGTACTTTTACAGTTTCAGAGTGAATGAAATAAAACACTTCCTCTGGAACAAAAGCAAATTTCTCACTAATTTCTAACTTGAAATTTCATTTCCTAAAACTATGTTTGTTCAAGTTTCTTATGACCATTCTAATTTCAAAGTGTCTATATAGTACTTCTGATTATGCTCAACTATGACTGTAAGTAAGCATTTGCTTAAAATGTGAATTTTATAACACTAGTGAATTTTCTAAGTTCTTTTCAAATTTTTCATTTCATTTTGGGTCACAGGAATGACCACTAAAACATGTCATTAGTATATACTGCTAAAAAGTAGTAATCAATGATTTAAAAACATTGGTAAGAATAGCATCTTCAGGTATAAAGGATATCTTACCAAGATCAGACTTTCTTTGCAACAATGAAAAATATTCATGAAGCTAATACTAGGAAAGTGTCTCAAGAGGCAGAGCTTTAAAAAAGGGAGTATTTTAAAAGGGCACATCATGAAAATTTATGTTCCATTAGTTCAATTTAGAAAAAGCCTTCCCTTAATTCCAGATCTTCACTGGCTATCATTTTGGTAAAAACAGGAGAAAACTATTCCTTTATGGCTCCATTTCTTCCATTCCTTTTGAATTCCCACTTTGCCGGAGACCATTATTGCAGAGTAAAATTAAACAATCTCGGTCATTATAAATTGATCTAGGGGCATACTAAAATAACAGTTTGCTGTATGTGTTTATATTCTTTAAAGAAACAACATAATTTACTCAAAGATGTTGTTTTTTATTTAACTTATTTTTTGTATCTTCACATATGTGTCAAGGCTTTAAGACTTTAATCAAAGTAAGAATGTTAATGCTTTTGACCAATAGAAAGAATTATCAGTAAGACTGAATATACCAAATTGCGGTTAGTCTCCTTAACATATGACATCTTCTGGAATATCCTCAATTGTTTTTTTGTTTGTTTGTTTGTTTGTTTTGGCATTACTTCAATCCTGATTCATCAACCTACCTTCCTTCTCAGGTATCTCTCTTCAAGATTTAATGTGTGACTATTTTTTAAGATAAAAATTTTATAATTTCACTTATCACAATTTTTATTTTAAAAAATATGGTCACTTTATCTGGACATCTATTATAGCACAGTTCTGGTGTTTATATTTTAAAATTATCTAAAGGGAATCAAATTGTTTCATTGGCTCAGAGAAACTTAAGCAGCATTGTGCTTGAAATGTATTCCAATTCTATATTTTTACTTAAATTTTAAATTCATGTTGTAAAATGTCAAATATTCAACTGAAAGATAATCATACTGTTATTAATGTATTTTATTATATAATGCTCTCTTATTCTTTCATAATTCCTAATTTCAGAAAAAAAAAACAAAAATACAGGGATTCTAGCAAGTAGTCCTCGGAGCATCCATACAGAAATAGCTTTTCGGCAACTCAGAGGGATCAATCTCTCTCCATCTCCTTTATCAAACCAGAATGTCGCATCTCCAACTACACAAGTGTGGCAAAGCAATCATGATGAGGGAAGGTAAAGCAATTCTGTATTTCAACATCAGTTCTATCATTAAAAAGAAAATGCTGCCCAAATTTGTTAGTTGTGTATAAAAATAGGAATTTTTGTTATATATTTACTCTCAAAACTGGGGAAAAACTATCAGCATAAAGCTTCTTCCCCACCAAGGTTTTCCCCTAAATTGGCATATTTACACTATAATGTAAAAAGGCTTAGAAATAGTTATCAAGGTACAGTAGTGCTTACTGAGTACTTATGTGACGAAAGAACATTAAGATAATTATATGGTAACTATTTTTAATTATATTCTCTCCTGAGTCACTGAATATGCAAGTGGTTTGCTTAAATTTTGAAAAGCTGATAAATTCAACTCTCTTAAATCATGAAGGCTAAAAACTTTTTAAGTCAAATCTCTACTTAATAGTTTTCATTTGCCCCTCCTCCAATCTGGACCCTAGCTCCTAGATGCCAGCTTGATGCCTAAAAACATTACTCCCTAAACAGACTTCTCATTAAGAATCTACTTTGTTGTATAATACCTGTCCCCCTGCACTTTGGAGTCAGGCCCTGGCTGGCACTGTTCCTCTATCAGAATGAACTTCCCTACAGCAGAGCTAACTTAGGCCTGGTTCATACGCACTCAGTTATAATTTGTCACATCCCACTGAGTTATAGGATTGTCCTATTTTTCTTTTGGAGGTGGGGGAGAATAGGGAAGTTTTAATATTATTTTAATTTGGGATCAGTATATGATTCAGAGGATAGGTTCACCGCTCTTCAGAGGTATAATGTCACCACACTACACCTACCACCTAAGCACCCATAACCTACCATCTTAGATCATTGGAGCCCCTCCTTCCTTGGTCCCTACCTCTCCCCTCTCCCCAATAGCCTCAATTCTGCAGTCAAACTTCTAGAGATAATTCTATTTTTGAAAAGCCCAAAATAAAATAATTTCCATTTACCTTTTTGAAGTTGTACATATGTACAAAAATTACTTATTACAGAATTACCTTGCTAGTTGATCCATTAAGAAATGTCACCATTATTTGACTTATAAATATTTTATTTCTGACAGAATTCCTGGCAGCCATTTTCCAAGATCAAATCGCATGTAACTGCCTAAAGAGAAGTGAACATACACAAGGAACCCTATTTCTATTTAGTCGTGCAAAAACTAGCAGATAGTGTTGGTGGAAAATAATATGAAATAATCATGTTACTAAATATAAAACAATCATATTCCTGAACTAGTTTCAATTCCTTATGAATATAATCTGTCTCCCTTGGTGATTTTTATTTAACATCACTTCTCTTAAGCTTTCTTTATGGTTATCATAATTATTCATTTGAAAATTAGAAAAATCATGAACTATATCATAAACAATTTGGAAAGATACAAGTGACACAAAACAAAACCCAGAGAATCAAATATTTGGTACCAGTATCAGAAGCATGTAGTTACAAAATCTTACTAGGGCATGTTATATGAAAATACGAAGAAAAATGTGATTTTAGGAAATAAGCTTATTTTCATTGTAGAACATCTACTCACTTGGGGTTACCTAAAGCCAGAGCATACATTTCTTACCAAAAATAAGCAGTTTAAATTTTTCTAGTTGAACTATGCTTTTTTTTTAAAAAAAAACTTCAAACTAAAAATTTAGGCTGAAAACACATATTCAAACTGAGTGGACACATTTAAAATTTGAACCCTTAATGGTGATATTTCAATGGGAATAGTTTTTCTAAAATATTATAAGCATTGTACTAGAACAGATAAAAAATCAATCAAATGATTTTGAATTTGTTTATTACATATAATTCTTTAACTAAATTACCAATCCTATTTTGACAGAAATAGATTTCATGGTTCATAAAGTATTCCATTTAAATTTTTAATTTCCAGCTCAATACTTCAGATAGTTCTCAAACTTTTATTATGTTCCATAGATGAAAATAAATTAGTTTTACTAAAATATTTGTATAATATAATCCATCTGGAAGTAGTTTTAAAGCTATTTTGGAAATATTTTCATCTAATTCCAGTGCATATGCAACAGTTTTGTATCTTCTCTAAATATTTGTATGTTTGTAATTTAATCATGTGATGTTTAAAATTTTGAACCTAATATAGGTTGGTTTTGCTCTTTTTAATGTGTGGTTTTAAATGACTATTTATTACATGTAGGTTGAAATAAGAGCTTTTGCTTGAAAACAACTATGCAGTTCTTAAGATGTCCAGAAGATGTCTTTGTTGCCCTCTCACATTGATGACTTATTTCATTGTAATGTGATAAGAGTCTGGTTTTCACTATCTCTAATTTGGCATCATTTGCTTTATTTTCTCTTATGATTATGTATAAATGAAATACTGTCTATATGGTTCTCTTATAATAAACAAATGAAATAGGTGGGGAAATTTAATAATTGTTTTTTCTGGAGAAAAATTTACTGAAAAAGTATGAAGAAGATAAAGTACACCTCCTTATCCAGCATCCTCTAAACATTTGCCATAGTAACTTTTAGTCATTCTTCTATATTCTTGTAATATATAAGATTCAGGATTTGATATTTATGACTACATTGTTAAATTTTGAGATATTTCTATTATTTTTCATTACATCTGAATTTCTTGAAATAATTTGTAATATATAATTTGATAACACAAAAAATAACAAACATGTATTTAAGCATTGCTAAGTGCTATACATAAATAAGAAATATATCTGACCTTAAGAACATTTTAATATAAATACATGATAATTTCACATGAAAGCAATACAGAGGGTGAGCATTGATGTAGTTTGACACAATAATAGTCCTGAAGATTTTTTCCATGATAACTAATAACACTAACATCATGTACAACATATGCCCTGGGAATTCTCAAATAGGTTAAGTCATTGTTATGTGCAATTCATAAAGCAATAGTTATAACTCCATCCTTCATTGTTTTGGACAGTAAAAGAAATGCAATTAAATGTGAGGGAAGTTTTGTTAAGAATGACTTTATATCTGTCCTAATTTTCTTAAACCATTCAAAAACTGAAATCTTAAATTGTAGTTAGGTATTATTTGTAACACACTTCACAGCTGATTGCAACAAAAAGCAAGCTTTGTGCTTTAAATTTATAAATAAGTTGTCCATATTTTACATGATTAATCTTAATAATCTTAATAATACTATGACATATCATGTAGTATCTCCATTTTTAAATAGACTTAAAAAGGGGAAACATAGATATCACACTAAATATGAGATTTTTCAACTCCAAAATCACTATTATTTTTCAATTCTCAAGTGAATTAATATTTAGTTGTTAACAAATTTAAGATTTAATAAGCTATTTTAAAGTCCTGCTGAGTGTAAAAACTGTATTCTTCCTCTTTCAGAAGATTAGTTTAGGGAAATGTCTAATTTCTACAGTAAAATTAGTTCATTGCTCATAGCAAATATCTTGACTTTTTGTTTGCAGTCATATGTATGACTATATGACTTGTTTTAAACTAAAGAACAATTCCACAAACAACCTCAAACTAAAATTAGGACTCTCTACACATTAGGAACCTAGAATGTTGAACCAAATATAAATAATGTCAAAGTGATCATCTGATTTACATACATGAAGATTAAAAAGTATTTTTATGATTGTGTTCCATTTTTGTAGTCCTGGATTCCTTTGACCTATTGACACAAAAATAACTATGGTTGTGAATGTATTTTTGCCTAGAACACTTATGCAGTGTGTTTGCAGTCACTCAGGACTAATTCTTAAGTAATCTTTAAAAATATCATGTCCCATTTCACTACTGATATGCTAACATACATTATCAGAAGTATTGTTTCAAAATACTGCTGTTAGGCCCTCCCTGGTGGCGCAGTGGGTTAAAGCATAGCACTAAGAAGCTAAAGTCACTTTGGCATGAGTTTGATCCCCTCCTGCTCGGGAGGTGATCCATTAGGCCTGGCAGACCTCTCCTGTCCAGCCCACTGCTCCCTTGAGCAGTGTACTTTGTTGGTCTGCCAATTCTGCTCCCCACTCTGTCTCTGGTGAATCCTCTCACCACCCCTTTCCTCTAGCCTGTACCCCAGTTCGGTATGCACAAATAAGTAAATCTTTAAAAAATAAAATTACTGTTAGTCTTGCTATAGATTTTAATGTTCAATTAAATGCTATCTGCATTTAAAAAAAAAAAGTATAATTCCAAAAGAATAAAAACATGGTTCAATTGGTTATTAAATCAAATCACATTTTTTATATGATTAAAAAACTGGCTGGATTTTTCAATTCTCTGTTATAAAGCTTTACACTTTTGGGGCTCTCCCTGGTGGTGCAACAGGTTAAAGCACCGCATTATGAAGCTCTCCGCAGCCACCACCGCATGAGTTTGAATCCTGGCCAGGGAGCTGACCCACATGGCATGGCAGACCTCTCCTGGCATGCCCACTGCTCCCCTCAGCAGTGTATTTCAGTACATCTGCCTATTCTGTTTTCCACTCTGTCTCTAATGAATCCTCTCACCTACCACACCTCTGACCTGTTTTACCACAGTTTTGTAAGCATAAATAAATAAATCTTTAAAAAAAAAAAAAGCTTCAACACTACTAAGTGACCTCCAAGTACTTAACTTGACTTTTCTTGTTCATCTTTCTTCACTTTCTTCCATTACTGAAATATTTTAAAGAAAAACCTATAATGGCTTTCAACTTTTTTCACATGCCTTAGAACTAGGTCAGCAAGAAATAGTTTATTAATAACATTTTGTTTTTTAAATGCTGTACCTGTAAATAAAATAGTATATTCAAAGAAACCTCAAAGTGGCTTTGACAATATTAATTATATGAAATAAAATTATAATTTATATTATATTAAGAGTTTCTACTAGATAAACCAAAAAGCCAATTTATCAATAGTCATTTTCCATATAAGAACTTGTGATTCTAAACTAATGATTTTAAAAATAGAACATATTTTCCATATATTGTATCATTAAATATATGAGAATTTTCATATGCATTTAATAAAAATCTTTCAGAATAACATATTTTTGTAACTTTTAAAAACTGATTATATTTTAACCAATTAAAATTGGATATGAAGTGTTTTTCACAAATAGTATTCTACATATATAACTTGAAAAGTTTATAATTCTAATTCACTTCCAAATATTTAAAAAATATTTACCAGCAGAGTTTTATTTCTAAACATTATAAATTGTAAAATGTATGGTTTACATTTTTATTAACCAGGTTGATTAATGTTTAAATAACAATGTCTATATTTTCAATGGAAAAAAAAATAAGGGCATGTGGTTTAAAAGCTCAAGATTTTAATCACTCACAGACTGCATGCTTTGTATCTTGCTTATTGTACAACATTCAGGATAATTTTGATAGTTTCGTTCTACTATTTGTTCCATCTTTAATTATAAAATAATGCCTTCCTTCTCATCTGCCCATCAGAATGTTTTATAGGTAGGTTTCGTAAAGAACAAGCAAAAACTAATCTGTAAGATGTGTGTGTGTGTGTGTGTGTGTGTATCGATAGCATTTTTAAATTTCCAAATGTTTCTTATTCCCTCATTATCAATTTGGCTGAAAACAGGTATTTACAAACACTAATAACTGACTTCCATATGTCCTCTCATATTTTTTTTTAATGAAGTGCTTTAAAAGAGTTCAATCATCCTTAATAGTGCATTTTTAGTTAAGGAAATAGAATAGAGAGAAGTCAATTTGAGCTCCCAGATGAAAAAGTATCTTCAGAAAAAATAGACATAAGTGGATTTAGGAGACAGAAAGAGTAGAGTAAAATACAGAGAGCAGAGCACTCATGGAAGCCAGATACAATAGAAAGACTAATATACAGCAGAGCTTTTTAAGCTACACACAATTGGAACAATGGACTTGATCCAGCCATCTATGTTAAACTGTTAAAAGATAGGTGAAAAGCAGCCTGGGATTCTATAGTGTTGAGAAACAGTAGAATGAAGAGCTTTAAAATCTAACAAGAATGAATGCAAACATACAATAGGATAGAAATTAAGTCAAAATTGTCACATTTTCCTGTTCATTTACCTTGTGAAGGACTCTGTCCTGTTTTTTTCTAGTAAGCCATTATTGGAGTTTTTAAGCAACACAATAGTTTATCTACATCTGTAGATACAGTGCATATATGCAGGTATATATACAAATACAACCACAGCTTCATATAATTGTAGCAATTTTGTATTATAATATATTGTAAGCAATACACTATATATGTCAAGCTTCCTGTCCTCCCTTCTCCCACTCCCTCACCCCCATTCAAAAAAAGAGGTTCATTAGGATTTAGTAGCAAATGTGCAAGTGTACAATTACCAAAAATTTAAAAAAGAATTTTAATACAAGTAGCACATGTAACCCATAGTCTATGTCATTCTAAAAAGATTGAATGACATAATATTTGCCATTAGCTGGAAGTCAGTTATAAGATTTCTGCAATTTAGGGACATTTTCATTAAATATATTGACATTTTCAGCTTCAGTAAGTAGATTAGAATATACAGAACTTTATTTTCAATGATTTATAGTGTCTCAGGGTCATAGTGGTACATGACTTTCAAGGAAATTTAGCTGGGAAAAAAAGTGTGTAGAATGTGTCCCAAATTAAAGATATTACCTTAGAATTGTTTATGTCCCATATCCTTGATTTATGTTTTTATTCTCTTCCAATCTGATTGTTTTTATATACCTTCAGTGACTAAGATACTGAAATATTTTTTCTAATCAGGTAAAGCTTCTAATATTTTCATGTATAGTGAACTAAAACATTACTATACTTCTATGGTATGAATGAAGATATGTATATTCATGGAAATACATCTAAATTCTCTATAAGTTACTGGCAGCGTCTTTGTTCACTCTCAAAAAAAGAGCTTTGAGAATGTCAGTCCCATAATTGTCAACCTTTAATGGCTATCTTATAAAATGTTTTCAGTACCACTTGTTCTTTTTAAGATTTGGCATTACCAAAAAGTGCTATTATCCAGGAAAAAGGCAAAATTTACAGCAAACTATAGATCTGAGTAGGGGAGAAATGAACACAGGGACTATGGTAATGGTTCATAGGTGATGTGGTAGTGGGAAAATTAGGGGACTACACCTGGGGGAAGGGAAGGATCAAGTATTGTACAAAAATGAACAACAATATAAGAAAAGAAATTGACATTATCAGCAACGTAAATGTCAGCTGTAACAGATGTCAGAAACATGAACATGTCCTAATATCATGACTGGTTTTAATGTAATTTCCAGATTCCTTTCCCATGTATTGTAAGAAAATAAGAATTAGAAGTTTGTACTATTGGCATGAACAAAGTTATTCACTACTTGGAAAAGAAACCAAAACAGCTATTACAGACAATAGAAACCAAAGTTACTTTTTTTTTTTAAAGATTTATTTATTTATGCATACAAGAACTGGAGTAAAGGCCAGAGGTGTGGGGACTAAGAGGATTCACCAGAGACAGAGTGGGGAATAGAACAGGTAATGTACTGAAATACACCACTGAGGGGAGCAGCAGCAGGACAGGAGAGGTCTGCTGCACCATGTGTGTCAGCTCCCTGACCAGGGATAGAACTCACCATGCTGCAGAGGCTGCAGACAGCTTCATAGTGCTGCTTTTTAACCTGCTGCACCACAACTCACTTTTTAAAGAATTTCATTTTCATATAGAAAACAAAAATGAAAAAAAAAACTGCCTGGGAATAAGTTTTCCTTGTAACTATTTTGAGTTTAAAAAACTTTAAAAAGTGAGGCCCTCCCTGGTGGCGCAGCGAGTTAAAGCACAGCACTGAGAATCTAAAACCGCTTCCGCATGAGTTCGATTCCCGCCTGCCCTGGAGGTGACCACATGGCGTGGCAGACCTCTCCTGACCCGCCCGCTGCTCCCCTCAGCAGTGTACTTCGTCGATCTGCCTGTTCTGTTCCCCACTCTGTCTCTGGTGAAGCCTCTCGCCGCCCCTGAGCTTCTGGCCTGTACCCCAGTTCTGTATGTACAAATAAATAAATCTTTAAAAAAAAAAAAAACTTTAAAAAGTGAGATATATGTTTCTAATACTAGATCCTGCATATTATTAACTATTTTCAAAAGATCAATAAAAAATACATTATGAGTCTAGAGGGAGGGAGAAAGATTGGTATCTAGAATAATTTCACTCATACTTGAGTGAGAAAGAGGGAGGGAGAAAGATTGATATCTAGAATAATTTCACTCATACTTGATTAAAAATAAGTTTGAAGTCCACTATGGATCACAAAAATTTATTTACCTTGCGATCAGTTCTAATATTTAAATACTGCCTCACTAGATTGTATAAATATTATGTTCATGGTTTATTCATGATGTTGGAAATTTTTTTTAATTTTGAAATCATATTTCACTAATTCAAGGTATAAGCTTATGTAAAACATTCTGACTAAGCAACAAAGCTATTATGTAGCACAGCAATCCCCAGTATTGTGTATCCAGTTCACTGAGCAGCCAGCCCCTCTCTGCCAGCAACTATCCTTTAGACTTTTCCCCATTGTAGATAATTTGGTGTGTTTGACTTAGAGTCTAAAGAACTTTTTTTCTTAGAGCTTGCTAACTGTAGCTCCTAACTATGCTCCAAAATCTTTCTTTTTACTAGCAGCCAAAAATTTGAAGTTTATGGTTATGTTCTTCCCTTTGTTTTTTGATCATGAAATCTTTTGTTGCTTCTGCTGTTGTAGTTGTTGATTGTTTTGTTAGAGATTAAGGGACAATGATTTGTTCCCCTTCTTAAGCCAGAGGTTCCTACATGAAGATTTTCATGTCCTTTCTAAACACACAAAAATAATTTGTGTCCAAAATGCTGAATAAAGTTATATTTAACTAAAGGGAACCTAGTATGTTAATGATAATACCAAGGTTAGTAGAAAGAAGATGAGTTTGATGAGTAAATTTAAGGAAGCAACTTTGAGAAAAGTCACACAAAACTAGAACCCTACAGAGGTATACAAAGTTTGCATTTTTCAACCCAAGGAAAGCACTTAGGATACTGCTAAGTGGGATTAATGTTTTGGTAAAGGCTAAGCTCCAAATGACCCCTCATAGCCTAGCAATGAGAACCATGCTATACAAGAAGGATGTTGTAATGAGAAAATTAAAATCCTCATGTACATGAAAGATTTTCTTATGAATTCTACATAAGAATAAAAATAACTCATGGCCTAGCTAGTTTCACTTTGGCAGAAGGCCTGGGAATGAATTTGAGAGTTACTTGTGCAATAGTGTAGTTAAAGAATCTGACAAAGTGATTAAATGCTACCTACCCGTAGTATGTTACCGGCTGTACTTATGAGGATCACAACCTGGGCTTTTGAATGAGAAAATGAATAAGCTAATTATCTTGTCCAGTATAAATTGGCTAGAAATTAGAGAAGTTCTAGTTCCTCCTTGCTACACAGATATCCATCCTTTGATATGGGCAGAAAAAATTCATTCTGCACAAAAAGAAAAGTGGAAAGTTCTTACATCAAAAATCATATTGATTACACAATTAGATACCTAGTTTTAATCATTGATCTGTTATATGAAATATAAGATGTGAACATAAGGGGAAACTAGGTGAAAGGAAGTGCAACTATTTTTGAAACTTTTCTGTATGTCAAAATTGTTTCTTTAAAAAATTAGGAATTGGGCCCTCCGTGGTGGCACAGTGAATTAAAGCACAGCACTAACAAGCTAAAGCCACTTCAGCATGAGTTTGATCCCCACCCAGGGAGGTGACTACGGTGCAGCAGACCTCTCCTAACCCAGCTGCTGCTCCCTTCAGCAGTGTACTTTGTCATTCAGCCTGTTCTGCTTCCTATTCTGTCTCTGGTGAATCCTCTCACTGCCCCTGCACCTCTGGCCTGTACCCCAGTTCTGTATACATAAGGGGAAAAAAAAACTTAAAAAATTAGGAATTAGGAGTGTAAGTAAATTTTTGACAATATTCCTGGTACTTATTTATGTATGATCAAAACAGTCAGGAAGTGAGCATAATTATCACTGAATTTCATTCATTCTTCATTAATTGAGATTCAGGAAGGCCTTCAGTATCTTCCGTATTTTATTTTCATAGCTGAATGTATAATTGCCTTTAAAATTTCTTTTTTTTTTAAGATTTATTTATTTATTCATACAGAACTGGGGTATAGGCCAGAGATGTGGAGGGTGAGAGGATTCACCAGACACAGAGCAGGAAGCAGAACAGGCAGATCCAGGAAGTACACTGCTGAGGGGAGCAGCGGGCAGGTCAGGAGAAATCTGCCTCGCCAGGAGAGGTCTGCCTCGCCGTGTGGTCACCTCCGGAGCAAGTGGGAATCGAACTCATGCGGAAGCAGCTTTAGCTTTTCAGTGCTGTGCTTTAACCGGCTGCACCACCAGGGAGGGCCTAAAATTTCTTTTATAAAATTTAACTCATTATGAAGTTATATTTTAAAAATAATTGATCAGCAATTCTTGTTAAATAGTTGAAATGATTCTATCAATAATTATAAAACAAAGTACTTAATCACAAAAAAATTAAGATTTTTCTTATAATATAGACACTATTTTGGTTTTCTGTTCAAAGTTTATACTCTATTAATTGAACTAAAGATATACAAAATAATTCTAGAACTAAACTGGCTTATATAGAAAGAAGAGAAATTACTTAGAAAAGAAGTAGAAATCATAGAGAAAACAGCTAGCTACATACCAGAAACTGTTCTGTCAGCTAGTTTCCTACCAGAGTCTAAGTTTGTTCTCTTTTAGTAAAATAAATCTAATTACTAGCTAGGCACAGTGCTTTCCCTTGCAGCTAAATGTGGCCATTTGTTTTGGTCTGATATAGAAGACATAGTATTGCATGGAATCTTCTAGGAAGTCTTTTTAAAAAGGAAAGGAAAACAATTCTCTCCCTTTCATCCCATGACTTACACAAGAATAAGGAAGAGAAGCTCTAGCTGGACTAAGAGTAAAAGACTCTAGGGCTGTTGGATAGTAAACTAAATTGCACCACCAGTCCATGGAACTGCCATACTAATCTTGAAATACCTAAGTCCAGACTTAGATTAAATGACTGAGAAATATGTATCTTGTTAAACCACTGATGTTGTAGCTTCTCTGTTACATGAGCTGAACCTTAACTTGATACAGGAATGTACCCAGCAAAGAGATATAAAGGACCTTTATATTAAAATTATAGCAGAAAGATACAACTAAATGAGAAATGAGAGTGCAAAGGAGAAACACAGATCTCAGGGAAGGATATAAAATTGATGGCAGCAACTTAAATATATCAGAAGGTTACTACAAGTGATTTAAAGGTCAATATAAAGGAAGCCACAGAAGAATAAATGCTACTGCTAAAAAAAGATGAAAGACAGGAATCATATTTAAGTTTACCAATGATCAGCACTTTAGAGAAAATAATACTTCAAAATCACGTGGCTAAAAATTAGCAGTTTATTAGTCAGTGATTTTGGTTACAAGGAAAAGAAAATTACTTGGGTTAAATTAAACAGAAAAGGAACTTATAGGATAATTGAATAGCCCACAAAATCAACAGAGTGTTAAAACACTGGGCTTATAAAATGAATAATGACCAAGGGGAGAATCATAGGTGGCCAGAATCATAGGGTTGTCATCACATAGGAAAAATATATTAGCGCTTAAGTGCATGCCTTGCTGTTCTAAAGGTACTACTGTTCTTGGCTATTCCTGAAGCCATCAGTATAAATTCCAACTATTTCTGCTTATTTTCAACCCATGCTTTATATTGAAAGCCCAGGAAGAAAACAGTCAAAAATAGGTTGCCTGTCATAACTTAATTATATCAACTTTTTAAAAAACATCTGTATTCTTCAGCTTCTATGGTAGGAGATATGAGCTGTCTTCCCAGTAAGACTCCCACAAGGGAAAAGGATTCAAATGCTAGGCAGCTGAAAGGAGGCAAAAGATGCCATATATTAAATAAGATAAATATTTTAGAATTTAAGAGGAACGTTAATGTTTAATTTATCTAGAGCTTCTTTTAAAGTTGTTTTACTATAAAGTGGGTAGACTAAGGGAGTTATTCTTTCTGTCCACCCAGATAATTTTTCCATTCCCTTTCTCCAGATTCCTTTGAGAAACTCTTCCTCAACTCTCTGGATTAATGTTGGAGTTGCTAATGGAGGTGCACAGGACCTGGAATTGAGATATGGACATTGGGAGAGAGTTCTTCATATCATTTCCTCCACTACAATTGATTAACTGGGAATACATTAGTCTGAAGCATCTTGAAAATGTCTGCTGCCTCTAGGAGAGCATTTATTTGAATAAACTAATACAAATGAAGAGGCAGAGAAAGTCTTAACAACAGAAATTTGAGTCTATGGATAGTCTTTGAAGATCCACTCGGACTTCTCAAATACATGAGACAATAAATTCTTTTGGGGGAGGGGGAAGCTCAATTTCTGTCATTTGCAACCAAAAGTTTTATGACATGTTGCAATACATGATCAAGGAGATCAAGGAGAAAATAAGGTTAATGCTGTCTCTGTGCTCTGCAATTAAAGAGTATTTCAAGAAATAGAGTTCAAACTTAACGGTAAAGATGGGAAGGAATATTTGGCCATAAGTTCATAAAATGGTTTTTAAATTAAAATACAACTTCTCTTAGAAATTAAGAACTCTGATTTGGGAAAAGAAAAAGATAGAAAGTTAAACACTTGAAAAATATCAAAAGCAGAAGTAAAAGATATAGATTTAAGCTATAGAATAGGAAATTCATTTTTGATATAAACATTTCCTAATGGAAAAGAAATAACTGAATGAAAGATAACTTTTTGAAAGGATTAGAATCTGGCCTGATTAAACTAGTATAAAGTTTAACAGTGGAGTAAAAGTTAAGATATCCACTCAAAATAGATTTCATTACTTATCTACATAATCTTTTTTTTTAAAAAAGATTTATTTGTGTATGCTTACAGAACTGGGGTACAGGCCAGAGACATGGTGGGTGAGAAGATTCACCAGAGATAGACTGGGGAACAGAGCAGGCAGATCTGCTGAAGTACACTGCTGAGGGGAGCAGCAGACAGGTCAGGAGAGGTCTGCCATATCATGTGGGTCAGCACCTTGGCGGGGGAAGGAACTCTTGCTGCAGTGGCTTTGGAGAGCTTCATAGTGCAGTGCTTTAACCTGTTGTGCCACTACGGAGGGCCATGTACAAAATTTTAACTTCTCTAGACCTCTGGTTCCTCCTGTGTAAGACTGCATCTCTTTCACCTCTGAAATTCCAACTAAGCATTAAAAGTTCATTTTTGTCTGACATCTTTTGTTACTACAACATATTTGAGCTTAAAAAGGCATGAAAAGAACTAATTTCAAGTTAAAAATTTGAGCCATAACACAAAAGAATTGGGTGACATTCAATTAAAGTTATCAATTATATTTTTTTCCAACTGTTTCATGCACTGCAATGTTTCACAGGACTGCACTCTTAAGTCAATTAGCCTTCTTTTCACCTGCTGATAAGTATCTATGTAGTTTCTAGACCATTTGAAGTTATTTTATTAATAGTAAAATACACAGAATATAAAATTTACCATTTTAATTAGTTTTTAATTTTTGTGAAATATACAAATAATTTGCAGTCTGACCATTTTAAAGTGTACTATTCAGAACCATTAAATACATTTACATTGTTGTGTAACTATCACTGCTGTCTGTCTCTTAATCACAAGAAATGAGAAAAAGACTGAAATGAACTTTTAATGCTTGGAGGAAAGTGACAGGAACTTCTGTTTTGCGAGATTTTTTTTATTTCTTGTTAATTTTATGACTAATTGTGAATTCTTTGACTTTAATCTTTTTTAATCTTTCTATCTACCATACTAACACAAATTTTAAACATAGTAGACATCAATATTTAGTACATTCATTATGATATATATTTATTTTGTTTGACCTGAGAATAATTTTAAAGAATCATAGTTACATATGATTTAAAAATACATATCACAAGGATCCCCTCTACATGTAAAAATAGAATAAAATTATCAGGTAAAAAGAAAGGTATCCTATCCCAATATTCAATGTAGTATTCAATCCCTCTTCATAGATTGTAATGGCAATGTTACTAGAATTGTCAAATTCTTCCCAAAGCAATCTTCAAGCTAATCAACATAGACAAATCACTCTTTTCACTTCTGTAGCAATAAGAAAATTGTAAGCAATGTCTTTTGATTGGAGCTGTCTTGAAAATTGTTTAGTTGGAGGCCTTATTTTAAAATGCAACAAGCCTGAAATATTAAATGTAATTTGTCATGATGCCTAGAGAAAGAATGAAGCATTTGGAGCATTTTTCTTAATTGTGTCTGATTGCTGCCTGGGTAGCTCTAGCACATCTCCACCCTGAAAATCACCTTCAAGTACTTCAACATTTTGACCACTATTTTTAATCAAAGTGCCAAAATATAAAATAATTTCACTATTATGCCACAGAAATCTTAACAGTGATTTTAACATTTTTATTTAATTGAAGCAATTTTTGGTATTAATGAATTCTGATTAAGGTGACACCTTATCTAATGCTAATATTGACAGAAATCACTGTCCCAGTAAAAATGATCAGCACTGAAGTTAGCAGAGTTTACCAGTGATAATCATTGTTTGTTTAGGTCTGCTTAGCAATAAAGAAAGTATACTCATATTTAAAGAATGATTAGGAAACTAATGCACCTTAACATGTTATAGATGTCTTTATTTCCACCCATACAAAATAACACAACAGCAGAATAGAGAATTAAATGGAAACCTAGAGATGTAGCCCAGTCTCTTAATATTACTGAAGAGGAAACAAGTCTGGAGAGCTAAATTTACCCAATATAAAATTAACTTTTTTGGGGGGCAGAGAGTGGATTATAAGTTGAATATCAGTTTCTGTTTAAATGTGTTTTCTAGAACTATGAAAATCATACTAAGAAAAGCACTGTTTTCTTAAATTTTCACTATTTTAATATGGAATAACTGTCGATGTTCATTTATCCAACAAGGACAAATTCAGTTATTGAATTAATGTACAAAGGAAAATATTGGTCTAGTAAGCAGAGATTATGAAGACCAAGTATCTCAGACTGTTCTTAGTGTTGCCAGAGTGTTAGTGTTGTCAGCCTGATTTTGTTTCTAAACAGGAGTCATTCTCTTTGGGAGGACATAATATGTGTGATATTGGTGCTATAATCAAAGGGAGGGGAAATCAGTTCAGAACCCTTCTTAAAGATTGTTCAACTGCCTCCTAAGGGAAATACTATCCATTATGTGCATCAGGAGAAGAAGGAGTAAAAATTTCTTTCTGGAAAACACCACATCACATTCACGTTAGTCTTTTTTTTTTTTTTTTTTTTAAATAAAACACCAC
>NW_004567114.1:31414717-31437343 GCF_000260355.1 Condylura cristata | reverse complement strand
TTTTTTTTTTTTTTTTAAATAAGCATTTATTTCTAAAATGTATTCTGGGGAAAGGAGGCATAGAATAAACAAATCTTTTTATACAGCAAGTATACTTGTAGGTTTTCATAGCCCAATATTCTAACCCAAGTACATTTGGGTAAACCAATAAATTACGGAATTTAGAATGTATGTTTCTACAGTAAACAGGCCATTCACAATAAAAATATTTTCATTTGATTTTTTCAGCAGAAAGTGTATTTGCTTGGTTTTATTACATGTGCTAGGAAGGTGTATGTATCCTTAAAACAAGTTTCCTCCAAAATGTTATTACTCATTATTGTTGCCAAAACACAGAGTAATTTTAAAATATTTTTTATTTTTTATATCATTCTTCCTTTTGTGCATGTTTTCATCTGTTTTAATCCCCCATGGGCTTCCCACCACCAATTTACCTGTGTGCCATCACCATAGTCCAGTATACTCTTCCCACCCCAGTTCTGATCCCATTCCCCCTTCAGTCCCCATAAAATGTCTCTGGTTTATAGTTGTTCATTGTTTTCATTTTTACTCTACTACCTTTGTTTGTCTCTCTCTCTCTCTCTCTTTCTTTTTTTAACCTGATCCCTTATACTACTGCTATGAGTAAAAACCATCTGGTATTTTTCTTTCTCTTTCTGGCTTATTTCACTAAGCATGATCCCTTCCAGGTCCATCTATCATACAGAGTAATTTTTAATTTCTTAACTAGAGTAACTCCTGGTGAGGGTTAGAAAATGAAAGAATAGTTTGTCAGATTTGGTTTTTGATCAAGAATTTTGAAACTTCTTGTTTAGCTCTTTAATTTCATTATTATTTCCCATCAATAACTTCATAGACTTGATTTTTAATTTTAGGACTGTTTCAGTTAATACTATTTTAGAATGTTATCACCACTGGAAATGCATCTCTTTTGGCATGCTGTTCTTTACTGGCATATACATTTTCTTCTAACAAAGTCTTTTTGGTGAAAAATTTCTATAAGAACACAGATTGGTTACTCTTGAATTTTGATCTTTCACAAACTTTTTTTATTATAATAGTTTATTTTTACATCATTTTGTGCCCTTTTCCATCTCATTTGTAATCCCTGTGGACTTCCCATCATCAATTCACCCATGTGCCATACCATAATCCGGTTCACTCCCGATTTCACCCCCATAAAATGTCTCTGGTATATAGTTGTTCATTATTATTGCCCCCAACCCCCATCCTTTATGCTCCTGCTATGGCACTCACAACTTTTACAAAAGTTTAAAAAAAAATGGTCCTAAAATTAAAAATCAATTCTGTGAAGTTACTGATGGGAAATAATAATGAAATTGAAGAGCTACAAAAGAAGTTTCAAAATTCTTGATCAAAACCAAATCTGAAAAAACTATTCTTTCACTCTACAACCCTTACCAGGAATTACTCTAATTTATTCAGAATTGTAATTTAAAATAAATACATTTTATTTTACAATAAAATCTGAAACCACTTAATGGCAAAATATATAATTAAGTTATATATTATTTAATGGTTCTATTTATACTTGTGTATTATGAAATTTTTCTACCCTAAAGAATATTTAAGTATGAAATGTCATAATTAACAACCAGTCACTCCCCATCTTTAATATCCTTGTAACTCAATGTTACCCAACCCACATGCTTGTGACCATGCTGGAACATGCTAAAATTTCTGTCCTCCTGCCCATTAGATGGTTTGTATACATTTATGTACCTATGATGATAAGTAATATAAAGAGATGAATTACAATAGTCATTTAAGAAATCATCTTATAGTTCCTTTCTCTTTTCTGATGGTTTTATGCTCATTAAGGTCTAAATCAGGACATTCTCCTTCAATCTTCTTTCACCTTTTTTTTTTTTTCCAATGTAGAATAAATATTCCCAGATCTCTCTTTCTCAATCTCTCCCCTAAGATACAATCCTGTATTTCAAACTGGACATATTCCACCAGTCCCTCAAAATACATACACCTCAAAGTAGGTTATCTTTCTTTCCAAACCTATTCTTCCTCCTGTATTTTTAATCACCTCAAACTCTCTTGTTACCCAGCTTAAAGATTTGAGTTTTTCCTCTTTTCTGAGGTATCCTTATCATTACACCCCTCTCCTACACCTTTCCAATTATTTACCCAGTTCTACCACCCCATTCACACAGGCAGTTGAGTTTACTGAATTCCCTGGGGCAATTTCACCTCCTCTTTAAACAACCATACCTGATGCTGCAGCTCTTCATGTTATTTTCATAGCTCTCTGATTACTGATCCCTGAACCCTGGACAATGAAGTGGAGGGAGGGTTCTGTTTTTTATTGGGTTTGGGGTTTTGTTGTGTGTGTATGTTTTTGTTTGTTTGTTTGGCTAAGAGGAATAACTGGTATGAACTGAAAATGGGTACACTACCATTACACCAAAACCAGTATGCCTTACTCCCCTAGCAAACTAAAATCTCTGAAGAAGCAGCATCAGATTTTTGATATACTGTTTCATTTTATGTGGACCAAAAATATGGAAGCAAAGTATGGATCTTGGAGATACATAGATATGTCCTAAACTCCATATCCTTTCATTTATTTTACTTCTCTAAAGTTCAGATTCCTTATGAAAACATTAAACTACTTCATGAGGTTAAAAGTAAATGAGGTACATAAAGCACCCCAGTGTATATACTATATTTTTTAAATTAATGAATGAATGTTTCCTACCTGGAACATCTCTTCCCACATCTTCATCCAGCTAACTTCTAGTTTTTTAAATTTGATCACAGTCATTCTTAGTTCCCCAGAATGATTTCTGTATCCCTCTTCTGTGTTTCTGTAGCTCCAGTGCACATCTGTTTATCAAATACAATGCAATTACTAATATCCTATTGTTCTTCTAAGTCATATCTTGATAAATACCTTAGAAAGGGATCTTATTTTATTTAATGTTACACATGCAGCAATTAATTTGGCGCCTGACAATGAGCATCCATTTTGTCAACAGATGTTAAATGAATGTTTTATCCAAAAGTGACCTAAGACCGTATTTGTGCCATGAGCCTTAGTAATTTTATTCTAAGAAAGAGTAAAAGTAACTTTATTTGAAAAGAATTTAATAGCCAAATATCTACATGTGGCATTTCAACAATCACAAAAGATTCCTCTGATCTTTATCAGGGTTACAGCCTCTCTCCACAAAGATAACAGTTGCTAATTCTCACTAAAGATTTACAATCATTTGATGTCATCCAATCTGCACAACAGCACTAGTTTACAAGATATGGAAACTGAGCACCAGAGATTAAGTAAAGCCAAGATGCCACTGGTGGTTTATCAGAGCTGGTGTAAGGGTTTTAACAGGCTCCCTTATCCCAGAGCCTCTATTCTTAACCACACCACACTGACTTACTAGCAATAGTGAATGTTTCAAGGATGTTTAATGTGGTATTCTCCCTCTGATGACTGACCACTGTCCTCCCCTAAAGAGTGGGAAACATAGCTGGACCAAGAGCACACTTCTGTTCACATTAAACTATAAAAGGTTCTATGTGCAAATTGTGTCTACATGCAAACTTGCTTAATTGTATACCTATGCAAATTAAACATAAATATTTATCATTGACACCACACAAGGTTTTCCTCCAGAAGCTTACAATTAAACATTTTTTTCTCTGAGTAGTTATTGCTCATGCTTTTTTAAAAGTAAGCCTTGACTTCCTTTTAATATTAACACAAGTATTCTTTTTTTCCACTATCGCCTGAAACCTAAACACTTAATTGATTTATTGGGCCCTCTCTGGTGGCGCAATGGATAAGGACGCAGCACTGCAAGCTGGCTTCAATGCTAGATTGATCCCCCACCAGACCCCAGAGCAGGTGGGTGATCCACATGGTGCTGCAACCCTCCGCTGACCTGCCCTCTGCTCCCCTCAGCAGTGTACTTAGTCAGTCGGCCTGTTCTGCTCTTCATTCTGTCTCTGGTGAATCCTCTCGCTGCCCCTGCACCTCTGGCTTGTGCCCCATTTCTGTATGTATAAATAAACAAAGCCTTTTTAAAAATCTATTTATCACTAGGAGGATAATGCTAGGCAGAAATAAATCAGGAGAAAGATGCCAGATGATTTCATTCACATGAAATATAAAGAAACAAGCCACAGACAGTTCTGTGAGTAGAACTGACAGATTATCAGAAATGAAGATGGGGCTTGAGGAGCATGGGGGTAGGCAATGAAATGAGGGTACCCAATCAATGGGCTGTGATGGTTTGGGGTTTGGTAATCCTGGTGTATTAATTTAGCTTTGCAATGGTGTGAACCTATATTCCTAAAACAATGTTGTAAATCAACATTACCTCAAAAAGCAAAATTTAAAAGTGAAAACAGCCATCACTTCTAAGAAAGCCTGTAAAACAATTAACAATATAAAATAATAATTTAAAAAAAACCTCTGTCACTTAGGAGCCCCCTGTATGCCTCATGGTTAGAGTATCATTCCCACGGAGAAAGGCAGGTGCCTTGGTACTAACAAACTGGCTTCAACGTTCCTGTAAATTAGCGGAGACCAATTTAAAGCTCTCAGGGGCTGCCCAGCGGGCTTCCAACCCCCCTATCTGGTAGGTGCCCACAATAAGGGGGAAGGGGACGGGCAATAAAAATTGTCAAAAATGGAGGCAGTGGGCGCGGGTTATATGAAACTTTAAAGCTTTAGCAAAACTGGGGACTTCGTGACAACCGGGTAGATTTTCGTGGCCCGGAAATGAGTACCACTGAGTAATAAGTTTGCCGAGGCTTTTTTTTTTTTTAACTCAATTGGAACACGCGAACGTTTCCTTATTTTGGTAACAAAGATTCCTCTGCAGAATGTCTCCATTATGGCTATTTTGTTTCCCTCTGTATAAAGACCACAGCAAATCCACTTGTGGCGGGGGAAATGCAAAAATGGGGTGAGGAAGAGGACCTCTAGAAAGTCCCAACACTTGCAAGTTGAAAAGGATGTATGACGTAACGCTTACAAACATTTATTACCGTCGTTAAGCTGTTGGTGGCAGAGCGCGGATGCCAAGAATAAAAGTCGCGGGACCCAGAACGGTTTGAGTTCCACAACACTAGAGTCGCCAGTCAGACCACAGTTGACTTAACGCTCTCAAAATGGCGGCGGCGCATCGACCCGCCCGGGTCCAAGTGCGCGGTGAAAGAACGTCACGTCACCAGGGAAGCGACGCTCTACGTAGGGGTATGCCCACAGTGATATTTCAGGACTAGTGCTCGCACCCCTGCCCGCAGTCGCCGATTCGGGGCCCAAGGCGAGCCCACTAACCGGGCGACTCCCACCAGCGGCATAAGCCTTGCACCAACCAAGTGCACGTCTCTTTCCGTGCCGCCTCGCCTGGGCAGGTCTGGGGACTGGGCGAGCAGGACGCGAGGCCCGCCCCCGAGTGCGCTCATCTTTCCGCGCCTGGGCGCGCCAGCCTCAGTTGACGTTAACCATGGAAACGCGGAGCCTGGGCGGGGCGGTGGTTAGCTGGTTCTCCGCCGCCACAACTTCTCTATTTGAGCGTTTTGACTGCAGCCAGCACCCTCGCCGGCAGGGCCTCCCATCCTGGGTTTCCTGCAAAACTGCAGTCCCCGGGATGCCTTCGCATCGTTTCTTTGCTCGGATGACTCTAGGTATGTTCGGTCCCGACATCCACCCAGGGATAGCATCATCTCCTTAATTTCCGAGGCTGTGTACACTTACTTGGGGTCTTCATCCTATCCTTAATTTCCAAACCTGTGCAGATCCACCGTCTTGCAATTTTAGTTGCCGCAGATTTCTCGTACTTCCTTATAAAAACCTTCAAAGTGAGACTGTAGAGTTTTTCTGTGACTAAAAGGATCTCGGCCATTAGAGTTATCAACTGGTGTGATTTTAAAGACATCTTTAGCTTGAGTTGAGCGTTTTCAGTTTTTGTTTTGGGGTTTTATTGGTCACCTCAGACCCCTTACCGCCTCCTCTCAAACCTCCGTAAGAATTTTCTTCTAGGAGACACTAGTGAAATGGGAAATGGCCCTTTCACTTGATTTAGAGATGGCCCTGTCCTGCATAAAAGTTTACAAACTGTGCCTCTTAGATACACTTTTTCCCCTTATCTCCAAGTAAATTCCTTTTGCCTCAGTTAGCCATTTTGCCCCTTTATGTGAATGGCACTTTCTCCAATGATCTGTTCACTGTCTCCACAACCCACTGTCAAGGACTAGGATTTGCTTCAGTGAAGTCCATCCCATCAGAATTACTTATCAGACCTCTGAACTGACTTTCTGCTCTTTACCAGTCAATTTTCTCTTCTAAAGATGTATATTAGGTTATTATTTTTTATCTTCAGTCATTCAGACAATTAGGATAAATATCTTTTGTGTTATTGGGTATCCAATGCCTGACCTCCATGCAAAATTCCCAAGCTTTTATCATAGCATTTAAAGCCAGACTCCAAGTAAGTTATTGCCATTTTAGTATCTGTTTGGGGAACCTGTCCACTACTCCTAAATTTTTTATTTAAAAAGATGCTAACTAGTTACTACCAGATCAAGGACTTCTTCTTCTTCTGTTTATTTTGCTTTCCTGTGAGCTTTATTGAGACCTAATTCCATTTCCTTGCACCTTTACCCATTAAAAGTGTACAATTTCAAATATTAAGTCTTTTGTGGATAATGTTGCTGTAAACATAGGTATCTAAATGTCTCTTTGAGATCCTGCTTTCCATTTGGGGGGCACATATCCAGTTGTGGAGTTCCTGGATTTTATGGTAATTCAATTTTGAGGTTTTTGAGAACTGTACACGACAGTGTACCTTTTTACATCGCTACCAATAGTGCACAATGGTCCAGTTTTTCTGCATCTTCGCTAACACTTTTCTTATGTTTTTTGGTAGTGATTGTTTGGTAATGATTGTTTTATGATCTTATGTCATCATTTCATTGCTTATTGATTCTTCATATATCTTCTTTAGAGAAATGTCTATTTGGCTCCTTTCTCATTCACTTTTGTTGCATTTTAGGAGTTTTTCTATGTAGTCTGAATATTAATTCCTTTAATTAATTAAATTGGATATGACTTGCAAATATTTTGTCCCACCTGTGACTACCTTAATAGTGTCATCTAATGCTCGGTTTTTAATTTTCACGAAGTCCAGTTTTCTCCTTTGTTACATCCAAGAAATCATTGCCAAACCAATGCTTTTATCCATTGTTTTCTTATAAGAATAGAACTGTTTTATGTTTAAGTCTTTGATCCAGTTTGAATTAATTTTTGCTTATGGTGGTAGGTCAGAGTTTAACTTTATTCTTTTGCATGAGGATTCTTAGTTGTCCCAGTCTCGTTTATTGCAAAAATCCTTTTTCTATTGGCTATCCTTGGCACCTTTGTCAAATATCTGACCACATATATAAGGTGTTTTTTTTTCTTCAGACTTTCTATTCTATTCCATTTGTTTGGAGATCCTTTTTGATGAAATAACTTTATTAATTTTTGTTTTCTAGCCCAGCATTTTGTCCGTAAAGTAATACTTGCCTAGCTAATCTTATGTCAGGCAACTTTTTTGGAACAACCTGCTGAGTATAGGCCTTAGGAAAAAGAAAAGTCGAAGATAATCCTTACTTGATACTTGGGGGGGGGGGGGGGGGCGGGGAAAGGTGTCGGGGAGGCCTTCAATGAAAATGAACTAAAGCATGGATGGGTTTTATTACCATTTCATACTTTATTAATTCTGATAGATTTTGGTAATTGATGACAGAAAAATTAAAAACTGAACTATAAATCACCTTGCCCGAGGTTGCTTAGCTTACAATAAGTATCTATTCTGACAGCTAGAAAATTCTGATTTCTAGTGCATTGTTCTTCCTATTACATGTTGAGCTGCTAATGTTTTTTGTACTGAAATGCTACTAGTTTAGCAGGATTTGACTTTTAGATTAGTAGAAAATCATGACTTCATTATAATTATTAAGCAATGGTAATAACTTAATATTTCTATTCTTTTTTCTTCTTCAATTTCAGTATCAGTTCAAGGGAATTAAGAGAATATTCTTATTTTTATGAAGCAAGCATTGGCAAACTAAGGCCCAAAGGCTAAATCTGGCTGACAGCCTATGTGGGTAATTGTAACAAAGACCACGTGGTCACAAAGCCTAAAATATTTACTGTTTGACCCTTTACAGATAAAGTTGCACATTCTTGTGACAGAGGAAAAAGTTAAACAACAAACAAGAAAATAATCAGTTAAATCACTGGCAGATTTGAGTTGAAAGTAATGACTTTTTTGAACTTTCTTTTAACCTTGAAATTTAAAAAAGGTGAATTAGCTTAAAATATAATTTGCATATTAAATCCTAGATCAATTAATAGTGTACAAGACTAGTTTCAAGTAAAATAACTTAGGAAGAGTTTTTTTGTGCCTAGGTGCCTAGGTTATGTTTTTTTGTGCCTAGGTGCCTCCAGAGAAGTAAAGTTACAAATCCTCTTGAAACAAACTAAGGAAGTAAAATAGAAATATTAGAGGACTCTCCTCCTTGCAGTGTTCTGGGCATGACATTTTTACATAATGACTTTGTTCTTTTTCTTAGACACTGCTGTGTTACAGAAAATGATATGACTTTCAGAATAATATTGTGTGAGAAGAATGAGTCCAGATGTGCCTTTGCTGAATGACTACAAACAGGACTTCTTTCTGAAGCGCTTTCCACAGACTATTCTTGGAGGCCCTCGACTCAAATTAGGCTATTGTGCCCCTCCTTACATATATGTTAATCAAATTATCCTTTTTCTAATGCCATGGGTTTTGGGTGGAATAGGAACACTTCTGTACCAGTTCAGCATCTTGGAGGACTATTACACAGCAGCACTTTCAGGTGGACTAATGCTTCTAACTGCACTTATCATCCAGCTCACGAGTTTATATGCCAGAAGCAAATCAGTAACAGTAAAGAGAATACGAACCACAGATATCTTGGCAGAAGAAGATGAACATGAATTTACAAGTTGTGCTGGTGCTGAAACTATCAAATTTCTGATTCCTGGCAAGAAATATATAGCCAATACAGTTTTTCATTCTGTTCTTGCTGGATTAGTGTGTGGTCTGGGAACATGGTATCTGCTCCCAAGCAGAGTTACATTGCTGTATGGCAGTGTGGGAGGCACTGCTCTACTATTTGTTTTTGGATGGATGACATTATGTATAGGAGAATATTCATTAATTGTAAACACAGCTACAGAGACTGCAACTTTCCAAACCCAGGATACTTATGAGATCACTCCTCTTATGAGACCTCTTTATATTTTTTTCTTTGTTTTTGTAGATCTTGCACACAGGTAATAAGCTGTCAAGTACTTTATAACTTGCTTTGTTTTTAAGCATACTTAGTAAAAGTATTTCTTACTAGTATTGAAAAATGAAAGTCATCAAGACAAACCATGAGTGAACTGTTGTTTTGATGTTTATATCTGAGGGCTAATCTCTTTTAGACACTCACACAAAAGTAGTAATTCAATTTTATTGAAGATAAGGTAAATGAACAAAATTTCAATATTATGTTTTACTTAACTAGTGACCTATAAACCCGTAAGAAAATCTGACTGAAACCTCTGAAAAGAGAACTTTCATATAAGGGAGAAATACAGATTTTAATATTTGTACATATGAAAATCTGTACAGACTGAGTGAATTTAAGGTGACTAGAATAGCATTTCTAATTTTGTTATAATGATTATATAGAAGAATGTTCATTTTTAATCAATTTTCTACAAAAGAAAAATAGAAAATGTGTTTTTAACAAAATCAATATTCCTTTTGCTTGTCTTTTCTAAATCTGACTTTTCTTTCTGTTTCTTTAAATTGTAACTTTCTCTTTCCTGGATTAGCATTTAGGTAAAAATGTACAGACATGTTATGGACTGAATGTGTGTCTTCAAGATTCGTACATTAAAGTCCTCACCTCCAATGTGCAGGTGTTTGGAAATGGAATCTTTCAGAAGAAATTAGGATAATGAGGTGGGGCCCTAATCTGATGGGATTAGTGCCCTTTTATGGAGAGGCACCAGAGAATTTAAGAGCGCTCATTCCACCATATTAGAATATAGTAAAAGGCAACCGTATATAAGTTAGGGAGAGAATTCTCACCAGAACCAAACTTTGTTAACACTGATTTCAGACTTCTAGCCTCTTGAATTATAAGAATAAATCTCTTATTTAAATTGTCCAGTCTATGGTATTTTGCAATAGCAGCCCAAGATGTTAAGATTTGGTGCCAAGAGAGAGGTACTCCTGTAACAAATAGCTAAAAGTAGAGAGTACCTTTGGAACTGGGTAGTTGGTAGAAACTGATAGAATTTGAAGTACATGCTAGAATATGGATATTTTGGACAATTCTGGTGAGGTTTTAGACAGTTTCCCTGTTTTGGTAACAGGGGCTTCGACAAATCTTTTAAGATGGCAAAGACCTTGGTTGAACTGTTTTCCATTGTTTTATGGAAAGTGAGTCTTGATACAGATGAAATTAAATATATAGCTGAGGGAATTTCTAAGCAAATTATTGAAGGAAAATATTGATTTCTCCAAACTGCTTATATTAAAATATGAAAAGAGAGAAGTGAATTAAAGAAAGAATTGTTGGGCCCTCCATGGTGGTGCAATGAGTAAAAGTACAGTACTGTGAAGCTAGCTGCAGCCGCTTTAAAACGAGTTCGATCCCCAGCCAGGGAGGTGACGCACATGGTACAGCAGACCTCTCCTGTCCCGCCTCATGCTCCCCTCAGCAATGTACTTGTCTGTCTATTCTGCTCCCCATTCTGTTTCTTGAAGTTTTGGGGAAACCATTGACTTATCCCACAAAATGAGAAGGCGTGTTCTGAAAAGAACATTGAGGGAGTGATTAAACTATCACTCAATATAGAGTTTATGGGGATATATCAACAGAAGTACTGCCAGTTTGAACTAAAGGGGGCAGAGACAAGACAGAATGAACAAAGGCTGGTAGATTCTTAGATTTGACAAGAAGGGGATGATAGAACTATTTTGCTTAGAACATGCACTATTCTTTAGGGAGAGGGAAAAATTACCCCAATTTTTTTGAGAGATTGTCAGAGCACTGCCCTGGTTCCAACAAACCAGAAGTCCTATGGTGGGAGTGTTAGAGCTAGACCTCCAGTTACAGATGTTTGGGTGATATTGCCCAGGACAGAGTATGAAAACGAAGAGATTTGAGAGCTAACAGGTCCTCCTTGCTAACTTTTGGACTTCTTTGGGACCTGCCATGCCTTTCTCCTTTCCTGTTTTCTCCCTTTTAGAATGGGAATTTCTGGCATACGCCTGTCCTACCATTTTATCTTGGAAACATTCTTCCCTTGGCAGAGTTAGTGGTAATTTCTTATTTAAACATTTTAAGTTCTACAAGAATCATTGTTAGAAATTCACCTTTGTAGTTTGGACATTTAGAGGAAAATATTTTTGCCCTGGGCTCAACTGTTGAGTTTTACAAATCACTGAATTCACTGTTACTCAGTAAATTACTTTTCATTACTTGTTTCTTTTCACATTAAAATCCACATATTCTTTAAATGCTAATTTGGTGCATAGTTGGTAGGAATAGTTGCTAATACAGGGAAAGGAACTTTTTACAAAGTTCATCCACATAAGGTTGAGTAATATCAGTGAAGATTTTGTAACCATCACTAATTTCATAACATTTTCAACTCAAAAGAAATCTTAAAAATTATTCTATATTCCCCACCCTCACACTAACGTATTTGATCAACTTGTATGCTCTTTTGCAAGTCAGAACTAGAGCTCTCTGTAAGTGTTCTTTCTGGGGCAGGAGATCTGGTAATAAGGGAGAGAGGGTATGGGATTTTTACTGGGAAGATCCTCTTCTATACATGATTTTTATGATTTTGATGTTTTCTTTTTCTTACAGGTTTATAGTAAATATACCAGCTCTAGAACAGATGAACCAGATTTTACATATCTTGTTTATATTTTTACCCTTTTTGTGGGCACTAGGGATTTTGCCCCCACCGGATGCACTTTTCTTATGGGCAATGGAACAGGTTTTAGAGTTTGGCCTGGGAGGCTCATCGGTGTCAACCCAGCTCTGGTAATTAAATATTAAAATTACATGTGACTTTATCTTAAAACACATTTTTTCTTCTTAAGAAATTTCTTTTTTTTCCTCTGCAGGTTATTAATAATGTTCATCATTTCTGCTGGAACAGCTATAGTATCATATTTCATTCCCAGCACCATTGGTGTGGTTCTTTTCATGACTGGATTTGGGTTCTTACTGAGTCTTAACCTAAATGAGATGGGTTTTGTCTTCAAGCACAGAGTGACCAGACACCGAGTTGGAAACAAATCTAAGGCCTTGCCTACCAGTTCAGAAAAACAGTTTACTTGGAAAGAATGCCTTTTCTACATCTTTATATTAGTCTTGGCTCTCTTAGAGGCTAGCTTGCTGCATCACTTTGCTGGTTTCTCAAATATTTCCAAAAACAATCCCCAGGCTATTGTTAGCTATCTTTTAATGATACTACTTATAATACTATGGATACTTAGAGAAATTCAAGGTGTCTATATCTTTGGAATTTTCCGAAATCCTTTTTATCCAAAGGATGTGCATACCACGACATTATTCTTAGAAAAGCAAACAAGGCTCATGAAGATTGGTGTTATGCGACGGATTTTACTAAATCTAGGTAGGAAGATAAAATCTTATCTTGTGTACAAAAACATTATGAACTCCCATATGTATATATTATCTATATAGAGTGATTTTTATATTTGTTAATTAGGTCTTTAAAAATTAATTGCTTAGACAGGTTTTGTCTTCAAATACAGTATGTATAAAAAAAGTCACAGTGTCCAGTGTTAAATAAGATAGATGGGGTTACTTTGCCTTACTTAAAATTGTCTCTTTTTTGTTGTTGTTGTATTAGTGTCACCTTTTGTTGTGATAGCATTTCTTTCACTGGACAGCTCCTTACAAGAACTCCATTCTGTGTCTGTCTCCATTGGATTCACAAGAGCTTTTAGAATGGTAATTCTATGCTCAACATCATTTTCTTATTGCTAAGAATAACTGAGATTTTTGTTTAATAGTTTGCTTACAGGATAAAATTCTACTTTTAAAATAGACAATTTGTCTCCTTTAGGTTTGGCAGAATACAGAAAACGCTTTATTGGAGACAGTCATTGTGTCAGCAGTGTGCTTGTTTATCTCCAGTACAGACATGTGGTGGAACAGAAGCCTGGATACTGGAATCAGACTTTTACTGGTAAATACATGTTTTGGAAGCTTTATTGAGATATATTTCACATACCAGAAAATTCACCCAAAGAATACACTTGAATGATCTATAGTTAGGATTTTGTAGCCATCACCACAATCTAATCTATTTTCAATGTCCCAAATGGAAACCTCATACACATTACTAGGCTTTCCCCATTCCCACTCTGTATCCCACCCCCTGTTCCTCCAGCCCTAACAACTTTTCACCTTATTCTCTCTGGATTTGCCTATTCTGAACAACTCACATAAATAGAAATATGTAAGAAATGATCTGGCTTCTCTCATATGTTTCTCAAGAGCTCATCCATTTGTAGTGTGTATCAATTTGTAGTATGTTTAATTTTTTAAATAATTTTTCAAGTAGCATTGGTTTATAACAACATAGATTCTGGTGTACGTCATTATTAATCAACATTTGTAAACTCTATATTTAAATTCACCCCTAAAAGCCTAATTCCATCCTTAACCATCCAGTTATCCCCTTTTATACAATTTAGTCACTCCCACTTCCTTTTTATTGTCAAATAATATTAAGGTATGACATACCACATTTGATTGATTCATTTATCAGGTAATGGCCATCTGGGTTGGTTCTACTTTTTGACTGTTACAAATAATGCTACTATAAACATTTGTTTACAAGCTTTTGTATGGACATATGGTTACATTTTTCTTGAGTATGCATAGGATTGGAATTTCAATCATAAAGTAACTGTGTTTAACACTTGAAGATATTGCCACACCTTATTCCAAAGTGGTTGGAATTTTATTCCCACAAGCAATAGATGAAGATTGTAATTTCTCTGTTGCATCGTACTTGAGACTTGCTATTATCTCACTTTTTAGCAGTATGAACTGCTATCTCCTTGGATTTTTTATTGTACCATAAAAAATCCATGAAAAGTCTTTAAGAATTTTTTTTAAAAAGTCATTTTTACCTCTACAGGTTGGCCTCTTTCGTGATCGTCTGATTCAGTTCATCTCTAAATTGCAGTTTGCTGTGACTGTAATTTTGGCATCCTGGACAGAGAAAAAACGTCGAAAATCAACCACCAGCTTATGTATACTCAACACTGTCTTCTCACCATTTGTGCTAGTCTTCATAGTTTTCTCTGCACTTCTTTCTTCACCCTTACTCCCACTCTTCACCCTTCCTTTGTTCTTGGTGGGGTTTCCCCGCCCAAATCAAAGTTGGCCAGGAGCAGTGGGAGCCTCAGCCTGTGTGTGTGCGGATACAATGTACTACTACCAGATGGTCCCAGGTTTGACTGCTGCACTGCAGTCTGCTATGGCAGCTGGAAGTTTAGGTAAGTGAATGGGTTGTACGTAAGAAAATTCTTAAAAGTGCAAAAACATGAACACAGGAAAAACTCTCTTGATCCAAATGCTTTGAGGTATAGGCAGAAAGAATATATATAAAATAGAAGTATATCTCTGTTCCTTATTTTGAGGAAAATTTTTAAAATAAAAATACTTAAAAAAAAAACTTCAGTAAGGTGACTTGACAATTTGTTTAGTATTTTCTTTTTCCCAAAAATTTTGTGAATTTACAATGAGTTCATTGTCAAGTAAATATAGTTAGCTTGATCCATAAAGAATGAACACTAACTTTACATAACATTAGATTGAAGAGCTTAAAAGAGTTTGCTCATATCTTAATAGTTGTGTAGCAAATTAAACAGCCTGACAGGGTACAGAGCATAACAAAAATTTTCATTAATAATGAGTAACCTCCCAAAATGAAATGCTATGAAAATATCAGTAATATACATTTTGACAAGAATGAACTAATTTTAGATAGTTTTATAATTGTGTATTTACTATACAATCAACTATATTATACTTGTCAAAGTTAGTGTTTGATAAGGTACAAGATGCCAAGTGTATTGTCTCCTACCATATGCTTTTAGCCCCTAAAATTTGTTTTAGAAATGTCTAGTACCTTCCTGGCAAATTTATACCCAGCAGAGTACCAACTTAAAATTAATATTTTAATCAAATGCTTTCTTGAGTTTTGCTTTTTTTGATTATTTATTATGTGAGATAATTTAGGAAACACTATCTTTGTACAGTTTTGTTATGATCATTAATAATCATTTTAATAACCCTTTGGAATATTCTATAGTCACTTTTATCCAATTCTAATCAATTTTTCTTACATAATACAGTGCCATTTTTTAAAAATACCCGTTAAGTTAAACTTACATCCGAAATAATAAATACTTTAATAGTAAGGTAGAAATTATACTGTATTATCGAATCAAGTACACTTAACTAAGAAGTATATTATTCCTGGTGGGGAAATAGGGTGGGACGGGGATCAGGTAATATCTAACAAACATCTGATTAGTGAAAATGTAAAAACTTTGATATTGCCAAATACTGACTAGGCCATAGGAAATAGGAATCTCAAGTCCTCTAGGCAGGGAATTAAATTCATAGAACCACCTTACAGAGTAAACTAATGTTAAAGATTTACATACCCTGCAGCCTGTGGTTAGGCTTTAGATTACATGATCCAGTGGTTCCAATTCTAGAGAAAGTCTTTCATATGTATTTTAGGCATCCCCAAGACTAGTCCCAGATTTGATGACCTACTGGCAGTACTCAGTGTGCACTTACTCTTATGACTAAGATTTGTTATAAGAAATGGATGCAGAACAAAACCAGTGAGGGAAAATTCACAGGGAGTGAGAGTGATGTACAAGGTTCTGACCTCTCCCGTGGAATCACACATAATGTACTTAATTCTCCAGAAACTCTGAGACAACTTGTGTGATATGTGACTATCAAAGAAGCTCATTTAAGACTCAGTATGTACTGAGGTTTTTTTTCAGGAGCTGATGTGTAGCACCATTTGCCTAGCATGTACCAAAAATCTAGACTTCTGAAAAGAGAGCATATTCAGTGTGACTGTTACTGTTTGAGCACATAAAGCACAACCATAGACGTTTTCCCATTTACAGTACTAAGAACTCCCTTGAATGTAAGTTCCCAGATGCCAAAGGCCAACTCTGTAAACATCTTTCAAAAGATAATTGTTAAGTTAACACTTTTTCTGTACCAGCATGCTTGTACAAAGCATTATCTATAATAGTGGAAAACTGGAAAGCTCTGAAATGTCTATTAGCAGGAAACTGAATATTCAAATTCAACTAAGTGCATACAATGACTGCAGCAGTTATAAATGACTGAGCTGTTTACATTCAACATGGACAATTCTCAGCAACATAATATTGAAAGAAAAATTAACTTTTAAATATTTATATGCTGTGGTAAATAGCACTTCATGTAACTTTAACACCACAAAATATTTTAAATTATTGATGTGAAGTTATTTTATATGCTTAATGCCTTCCTAGTATGGTTAATGTGTATTTAGGATTATACACAGTAGGTTGTAATTTGACATATCTCTGGAAAGAATCCTTATATCCTTATAATTATTACGTATAACTTTTCTGACCATTCTTTTATAAAGAGCTTAATTTAATGCCTCACAATATGCAAAGAATAGTTCTTTCTATTCTTGACATAGTAAAAGGGTAAAAGAAGTTACAGATCAGATTCAAGTGTGTTATCAATTTTGAAGAACAAGTTGAACAATGAATTACCTTGTTTTTCTAATTTGTTTTAGGTCTCCTCTTACCTGGATCTCATTACTTGGGCCGTTTTCAGGATCGTTTGATATGGATAATGATTTTAGAACGTGGCTATACTTACTGCTGTATTAACATTAAAGTCAGTGTGCATTTGAAACCTCATATTTTTATAGTATATGTATATGTATAAATTTTGCTTGATAAGTATACATCAAATATTTAATAACTCAGTGTGAAAAAAATAAGTCCTTTTAATTGTGCCTAAGGACTTTAAAAGTCAGCATGCACATATTAATAGGTAGGCTAATATCAATTGTATAATAGAACATAATAATGAAGTATCAGTCTCCTTTTCTTCCTGTCCTTTTGTCCCTGTCTGAGGATCTCAAAATTGTGACTCAGTAATTCTTTGAATCCTATATCATATCAGCATTATCAAATTAGTAAAAACTTTCTTACTCCACAACCCTACCACTATACACTCTTTCTCTCCTTCCTTTTAGAGCAGAATGCCTTATTAGAGTTGCTTATATTCATATCTCCAAGTTCATTTCACCTATTCTCTCTCTCAAATTACTCCAGTTTTGACCCTACAATCTATTATTTCACCAAGATTTCCAGGGGTTCCAGCAACACTAGATCCAATGATTGACTGTCAGACTCAGTTTTACTTGATCTCTTAGCAGCATTTGTAACAACTGCTCTCTTTTCATATTTCATGTGGGTTAATCTTTATCAGTCTCCTTTAATGGTTTCTTCTCTTTTCCTTAACATGTTAACATTAGCATACCCCAGAGCTCAGTAGTCCACGGTGGCTACTCTATCAGCCCCAAGCAGGTGTCATAAATACTTCCATACTTCATATCCAATCCAATGAAAACTTCTGTACAGCCACATCCTGTATCCCACCACTTCTTACCATCCAGCTCTCAGTCACATTCAACCCTTTCCTGAAAAATTGCAATGACCTCTTAGTTGGTCACCTACCATCTATCTGTGCCCCCATATAGTCTATTCTCAACCAATTATCTTTAAAATCTAGGTCAGATCATGTCACCTTTCTACTCAGAGCTCTACAGTGGATCTCAAACCAAGGCCCTATCATCTCCAACCTTAGCCATTAGTGCAGGAACCCTTTCCTACTATTCCAGTTTACTGACTGTACCCTCTGCTGCAGCTACACTTTCACACAACTAAGTTGTTTCTGACCTTCAAGGCTTACCAAAAATGTCACCTTCTAAATGAGGCCAAATGACCACTCTATTTTAAATTATACTCCCACTCCTTTCTTAGTATTCCCTATCTCCCTTTCCCTTGTTTTACTTTTTCTTTATTTCCATAGCACTTGCACCTTCTAACAATGTCGTTAACTTGATTGCTTGTGTGTCTTCACCCTGTGTAAATGTCAAAAGGGCAGGGATCTGTTTTATTTTGCAAGAGATTTCCTAAGCCTGCTGAAGTAGTGTCTGACACATAAAAGGCTCTTAAGTATTTGTTGAATGAATAGTGAATGAGTGACTGTTTTTTTGTCTTAACACAAAAGGGTAAAATTATTAGTTACTAAAAAGCTGTTCCTTTAGTACAGTGGTTCTCAACTTGCAGTTTCCAAGACTAGTACTAATAACATCTCTTAATATTGACATCCCACAACTTGTTAAAAATGTAGACTCTGGAACCCACCCAGACCTCTTGAATCAGAAACTGGGGAGGACCCAGCAATCTGTGCATTAACTAACCCTACAGTGATTTTGACTCATCTGTAATTTAAGAACCACTTTTCTAGTCTAACTGGTCATTTAAAATACTGCTTAATTTGGTTGTTTTTAAAAAAGATGTGACTTTATAATACCTAATGATGTGTGTACTTTTATTGATCTTTTGTGCTCCATGACATCCTGCGGTGTAAAGTTATACTTTTTGGTTGCAGTCTTTCTTTCTTTTCGCTTTTTTCAGATACAAGGATTAGGGGTATCGATCTAGGTGAGAGTAGACTGTACCAGGAAACTAATTAAGCGGTTATAGACAGTCTTAAAATTATGTTACATTCAGTAAAGAAATTTTACCAATTTCTAGTGAAATATTTTAATTTCTTTTAAAATGGTGGCATTGTTTCTCATCTCCATTCAACATCAAAGTACTACATGCTATTAAATTTGAGCTTAATGTATACATAGCTCTTAAGAAATTTTTATTTTGCATTTTTCATATTTTTATATCTCTGAAAATTTTCAAAACTAGTTGCATTTCTTGCAAAATAAATGATCATAAGCCCACATACTTTTAATTTCCTCTTTAGGGGTTAGAATTGCAAGAGACGTCCTGTCATACAGCTGAAGCACGAAAAGTTGATGAAGTTTTTGAAAGTGCCTTTGAGCAAGAAGAATATTCAGGAGTATTCCCCATTAATGAACACTTTGGAAATGTCTTGACACCCTGTACTGTTTTACCTGTGAAAACATACTCTGATGCCCGTAATGTTTTATCTGGCATAATTGATTCTCATGATAACTTAAAGGAATTTAAAGGTGACCTTGTTAAAGTACTTGTGTGGATACTTGTTCAGTACTGCTCCCGAAGGCCAAATATACAGGAGACTGTCCACAACACTGAAAATAAAGGGAAAGCATCTCTAATAATCCTGCCTGCTCTGAACGCTTCACCACAAACACAATCCTCAGATGACACAGATAGTTTAAATTCAGGAACTTTTGATGACTGGTCTGATGATAATGTTTTTGGTGATGAGCCAACTACTCAAAAAGGAAAAGAACAACAAGATCAGTTGAAAGCTTTCCCAAGTATAAATTTGCCTATTCCAGGATCCATTAACTCACAGATAGTTGATAATCATCCTATAGGCACAGTTCCTGAAAACAGTCTTTACAAAACAGTTATATTGGGATACCCTGCTGTTGACAAAGGAAAACAAGAAGACATGGTGTATATTCCTCTTATGGAGTTCAGTTGTTCTCATTCTCACTTGTTAAGTTTACCTGAAGAGTGGACATCTAACTGTTTGCCTACTTCCAAAATGAGAGAGATGAGTTCATTATTTCCAGAAGACTGGTACCAATTTGTTTTAAGGCAGTTGCAATGTTTTCATTCAGAAGAAAATGTCTCAGAAATACTAGAAGAAATTGCAAAGGACAGAGTTTTAAAAGACTTTTATGTTCATGCAGTAATGACTTGCTATTTTAGTTTATTTGGAATAGACAATATGGTTCCTAGTCCTGGCCATATTTTGAGAGTTTACAGTGGCATTTTGCCTTGGTCTGTTGCCTTGGATTGGCTCACAGAAAAACCTGAACTGTTCCAGCTAACTCTGAAAGCTTTCAGGTAATTCCTATTTATTACATGTACATATTAGCATTGCAGGAAAATGAGTTTTTTATAGTTAGCAGAAGATGCCCCTACATTTTAACTTTAAAAAATAATTTCCTAAAAAAAATCTTAGTATGTATTCTGATTACATTGAGTACACTTTAACTTGTACTTTTGTTTTGTCTACATAATCTTTTTCTTTGATTGCATTCATTTTTCCCTGACCTTTTTATTTGAAATATGTATTTCAGTGTAGTGTCTTAAAAATGTTGATTGAACAAATCTGTTTCATCTGGCAATGTGATTTAAAGAAGCTAAAATTCTTTGTTCCTTCATTTTTTAGATATGCTCTGAAATTAATGATTGATAAAGCAAGTTTAGGTCCAATAGAAGATTTTAAAGAACTGACTACCTACCTTGAGGAATATGAAAGCGACTGGTACATTGGTTTGGTATCTGATGAAAAGTGGAAGGAAGCAATTTTACAAGAAAAACCATATTTGTTTTCTCTGGGGTATGATCCTAATATGGTAAGGTTAAAACTATTTTTTAAAATATTTTTATATATTAACCTTCCAGAATGAAAATCAACTATAAAGTGTTTGAAATAAGTGGTAGAGCTAGAATTTTCTAGATATGGACATATTAATTACATTCTAAGGCATGTATTATCATCAATTTATAGCCAACACAGTCCAATCCTAGAATTATTTACTTTTACAAACCTAATAGCTGATAAAAAAAAAAAAAAGTTGTATAGCCATTGTATAGTAACTTACTGTAAGATAGCCAAGTACGTGTATTTCACTGGAGCAGTAGCAGATTTGACTAAATGGATTGCATTGCTATCCCAAATTTAAGTGTATGAATTATCACTTTGGATTTGATTCCTAAAAGAAAATTAATTTGTAAGTAGCCAAATATTTCTGTTGTTGACATCTATATATTCTATTTGAAGCAGATTTGATGAGTGAAAATTCAGAGAATTCAAATCAGTGATTTTTCTTCCTAACATTTAGTGCTTATTGTCATTGTTTATATCTTCACGTGTACACATAATAAAGATTCAGTGTTATAAGCCTTTGCAGATTCCATATCTGGCATTACAGTGTAAAGAGCTCCACAGATGTATTCCTCAATGAAAATGAAAAAAATTTTATAAATAGCCATTTAATGTCTTAGAAATAGTCCTAAGGGCATATAAGTAAATGAAGATTATAGACCAAAACTGTGCAGTTCAAGGAGAGAAAAGATACTAGTTAAAAGGAAGAGAGCTACCCAGAAATGTGGGACACCATTAACTCTACCTGCATACCAATTAGTGTGTGGGAAATGAGAGAATGGGGCAGTGATAATGATTGAAAACTCCAAATATACTAGTTTACACATCCAAGAAATTCTGTGAACTTGAGGTAGAAAAAGCAAAAACAGATACATCAGAGTAGAAATGCTGAAAGCCAAAGAAAAACTCTTGAAAATAGCAAGACAAAAATGATACCTACGTGAGAACTCTGATTACAGTAATAACTGACTTGTCATTAGAAATAGTGGAGACCAGAGTGTACAAAATTCTAACTTTAAAAAAAAAAGTTGTCAAGCAAGAACCCTATATCCAATAAAAGGCAAGAGAAAAACTTTGCTACATGAACAAAAACATAGAGTATCCATTGCTAATAGACCTGCCAGTGAGATATACCAGTGAATTTATTTTGAGCTGGAAGTAAATAAACCCAGATAATTGAAACCATACCCTCCCCTCTCCCCCCAAAATAATATCTAAGTGGATATTCCTTCTCCTTCTCTTAACTGATATTAAAAGTAAGTGTGTAAAGTAATATATAATATATTGTTGGACCTATAACATAAAAATACAGAACACTTTGAATTTTTAGATTTGATTTGTGGCCTAACATATCCTTCTCTTAACTGATATGAAAAGTGTGTGAAGTAATATATATTGTTGGACCTATTAACATAAAAATACAGAACACTTCTAATTTTTATAGAGAGCTGACTCTGACACATACAGTAAGCCCTACAGCAACCACTGAAGAAATAAGGGGAAAAAATAAATATGCAAATGGAAACCAAAAAAAGCTGAGGTAGACAAAGTAGACTTCACAACAAAGTCTGACAGAAAGTAATTTACATTGTAATGAAGGGGTCAATCCACATGTGAATTAACATGTATAAGTGTTTACACATCCAACAAAGGAGCACCTAACTATAAAGTAGATAGTAACAACTAAAGGAGAAAATAGCAATATATACATACAAAGTGAGATTTTTTTTTTTAAAGATTTATTTATTTGTACATATAGAACTGGGGTACAGGCCAGAGGCTCAGGGGCGGTGAGAGGCTTCACCAGAGACAGAGTGGGGA
>NW_004567114.1:31361377-31414422 GCF_000260355.1 Condylura cristata | reverse complement strand
GAGGGGAGCAGCGGGCGGGTCAGGAGAGGTCTGCCACGCCATGTGGTCACCTCCGGGGCAGGCGGGAATCGAACTCATGCGGAAGTGGCTTTAGATATTCAGTGCAGTGCTTTAACCCGCTGCGCCACCAGGGAGGGCCCAAAGTGAGATTTTAACACGTCACTTCTATCAGTAGGTAAATCATCCAATCAAAAGGAAGCATCAGTTTTAAATGACAGTTTAGACCAGATGGACTCAATAGACATACACTGAATATGCGATTGGAAAGAACAGGATATTCATTCTTAAGTGTACAAGGAACATTCTCTCAGGATACGTTAGGCCACAAATCAAATCTTACTACATTTGACAAGATGGAAATCATATTAAGCATATTGTCTGGCCACAACAGTATGAGACAGAAATCACTAATGTAGAAAAAAATTGGAGCATTCACAAGTATGTGGAAATTAACAACAGGCTACTGAACAACCAATGAATCAATGAAGGTATAAAAAAAATGCCTTGAGACAAATGAAAATGGAAATACAACATAACAGAATTTTATGGGATGCTGCAAAAGCAATTCCAAGAAGGAAAATACACAGCAATAAATGCCTACCTCAAGAAACAAATGTCTCAAACGATCTAAATTTTATATCTCAAGGAACTAGAAATAAGAAGTCCAAGGTTAGTAGATGGAAGGAAATAACAGATCAGACTAGAAATAAATGGAATAGACACTAAAAAGATAACCAGTAATAAAAACCAGTGAAACCTAAAAGCTAGTTCTTTGAAATGTTAAAATTGCAAACCTTTTGCTGGACTTAGCCAAGAAAAAGAGAGCATTCAACACCAGAAATAAGAGACATTATCGCCAATACCACAGAAATACAAACACTCATAAGCAATTACTATGAACAATTACATGGCAAAAAAAAAAGGACAAACTAGAAAAAGTGGATGTTTCTAGAAACAAACAACTTTCCAAAATTGAATGGTGAAGAAACAGAGAATCTGAACAGTGATTACTAATAAGTTGAATTGATGAAAATCTTCCAATATGAATTTTATCCTAATAAATTTGTTTTTAAAGATTTATTTATTTATTCATACAGGCCAGAGTTGCAGGGGCAGTAAGAGGATTCACCATAAACAGAGTGGGGAGCAGAACAGGCAGATCAACGAAGTACACTGCTGAGGGGAGCAGTGGGTGGGTCAGGAGAGGTCTGCCACGCCATGTGGTCACCTCCCGGGCAGGCGGGAATCAAACTCATGCAGAAGTGGTTTTAGCTTGTCAGTACTGCGCTTTAATCTGCTGCACCACCAGGGAGGGCCCATAAATTTGTTTTTAATAAGAGCCTATTGTGTAATTTTTCACTAACCAGTACTTAGGGCTCATGACTTCTGAAGCCAGTCAGAGTGAGGGAGTAGAGGAAAGGAACTGAGATTTTATTGTTCTGGTTGTTGAATGAAATGACCAGCAGAGAATTTTTCCTCACCAAATAAAGGTGATTCTTAATTCAGAAGTAGCTCATTTGTATATATTTTAAAATACTATTTCCTGCTTATATTGCCAACTACAATGGAGTTTTTCTCTAAGTTATAAATAAAATATAGAAGTTTTAATGTAATCTTTTCCCCCTTCCCCACCCCTCTTTTTATACTTTAAAGGGAGTTTACACTGGGAGAGTACTTACCCTTCAAGAATTACTGATCCAAGTTGGGAAGTTAAATGCTGAAGCTGTCAGAGGTCAGTGGGCCAATCTTTCGTGGGAATTGCTTTATGCCACAAACGATGATGAGGAACGTTATAGTATACAGGCTCACCCACTACTTTTAAGAAACCTTACAGTACAAGCAGCTGATCCTCCGCTGGGATATCCAATTTATTCTTCAAAACCTCTCCATATACATTTGTATTAGAGCCCATTTTGACTTGTAAATGTGTTATCAAATGAGATGTTATTTTTTTCATTCTAGAAAAATATCATTGTGATTCACTGGACTTCCCTCTCTACTCCAAATCAGATAACTGAAAAAAGCTCTTAATGGTTCAAAATAAAAAAGTTAGAACTAGTTGGCCAATATTTGTGCCGTATAGAATGGGATAGGCATTGATATATATAAAACATTTGTAGATTAGATAATTTGTTAATGCTGTCTTATGTGTGATAGGTGACTTGCTTTATAGAAACCAACTGTATAATTTTTACGTGTTTTATATACATATCAGTGTTTCTAAATTGAAGGTTATATAATGTGTATATATATTTATTTGCAATATTAAATTTTGTAGTATTTTCAAACTTTGTGTGATTTAACAGTCTGAATACCCACAAACTATTCATTTTTTCATACACTTCAATTCATAAAAATAAAAAAATTTACTAAAATCTCTTCCAATTAAAATCCTTTCCTTTCTTTCCAATTATTCTTTTAATATATGTGAAAGAGAAAGGACTCATCCCATTCATCATGTACACAGTCACAGGGCTTAGCAGTGTTAAGGTAATTTGAGACCATACCAAGATTGGTTCCTATGCATTTCTTTTCCACTGAATATACTACATCTGAAAAATGACTTATACACTAGGACTGCCAGTTAAGGTACCTGAACTAAATGGCAGGAAAATATGGAAGAAAGATATTCATGACATAATCAGAATTTTATTTTTATTCTTTTGCTGCTTTGGAACTTGAATCTCAGAATAAAACAATTACTCTGCCTAAGTTGAGACTTGAATTTCCTCTACCCTTTGTCTTATTTCCACCTACACATGTATGTGGAATGGTTCAATCAAGCAATCCTCAAACATGGCTAGGTTTCCTTATTTTTCATTCACCTGTCAGACCAATCCAGAGATGGGAGTTCATTTCTAATTTAACCAAAAAAAAAGTTTTTATTAATATCTAATATTAATTTAACAGTTTGTATTTATATTTAACATTACCTCTCAAAAAGTTTTTATTTACCTTCATATTGTCAAACCAATTGGTCACTTTTATGTTCTCATCAAATGTGTCTTTTTCTTGATAAATTTAATGGTGAATTCTTATCTCTATACCTCACCTTATGCATTGTGATTGACTCTTGCTGCACAGTATAAAGACCTGCCAAGAACCCAGCAGGAGACACTTGCATCCGAGACAGACTCTATGTCTTCTTCATTCTCCCTGAAAATCTCCACATGCCAAAGCCGTTTTCCACCTTCAGAGACCCTAACAAAACTGATGGCCATGGCTGGTCCACAGCACACATATATTGGAAGAATTGCCTTATAATGAATCTGTACCTAAAAGGTTTCTTCTTAAAAAGTGAGATCAACACTATGGAAAGTTATGTGGACGTTCCTCAAACTACTTAAAATGGATCTACCATATGACTCAGCAATTCTACTCCTACAAATATACCTGAAGGTCACAACATACACCCAAAAAGATACCTGCACCCCTATGTTTATTGCAGAATTATGTACAGTAAGTTAGATATGGGAACAACCCAAATGCCCCAAAATAGATGACTGGATCAAGATGATGTGGTGTATGTATATACATACATATATATATATATATATATATATATATATATAAACAAAATACTATTCAACAATCAAAAAAGATAAACTCATTCCATTTGCAGCAATATGGATAAAGATAGAAAGGATCATGTTCAGTGAAATAAGTCAAAAGGATCGGAAGAGCACACGTCTGAACTCCAGTCACTGCTCGACATCTCGTATGCCGTCTGTATATACATATATATATATATATATATATATATAAACAAAATACTATTCAACAATCAAAAAAGATAAACTCATTCCATTTGCAGCAATATGGATAAAGATAGAAAGGATCATGTTCAGTGAAATAAGTCAAAAGGAAAAAGAAAAATACTGAATGGTTTCACTTATAGAGGGATATAAGAGAACCAGTTAAGGGAGATAAGGAAAAATAATAATGAAAAAACAACAAAACTAGCAGACAAACATAAATAAGAGACATTCTGTGAGGGAGAGGAAAAGGGATCAAAACATGGGAGAGAAGAACACAAGGGACTGTAGATATGACTCATGGATGAACTGGTGGTAGAAATTTTATAAGGAGTACACAATGGTGTGGAAAATATAAATAAAAAAACAAACAAAAATATTGTATTTTGTACATCAGGTGTTAGACATCGGGATTATTTCCAGTTGGGGTTATTGTGCATAAAGCTGCTATAAACAGCTAATAAAAAAAAAAAAAGAGGTTGATATAATAGTTGAAAGTCAACTGAAGTAATTTACTACATTAGCACAATTTAAGAAGACAATTTCTATCAATTTCTATCATTTTAGTAGGTCCAGAAAATGTGTTTGATAAAGTCAACACCCATTCATAAAAAGAGAAAGTCGCGTTTAAATATTCATTTATTAATTTTATCCTAAAGGTACACATGGGATCTTCTGTATCACAGATAGGTGTTTTATTCTCTTAAAGTAAGTAGTAAGTGTACCTACCTGCCTTTGCACTAGTCCATGTCCAGGACAACACTATGACAACTGATGGAAATTTTTCCTATGTCAGTAGCCAAATACTCCATAAGTAATGGAGTAGGAAAAATTATTTTACATTGATTTTACATTGATTATTTTACAACTGTTCTCTTCCCCTCCTGGAAGTTTCTCCCCTTTACTCTCCTGTCAAAAAAATCTCAGTCAGCCTGTTCTGCTCCCCACTCTGTCTCTAGTGAATCCTCTCATGCCCCTGCACCTCTGGCCTGTACCCCAGTTCTGTATGCATAAATAATCTTTCAAAAAAAAAATCTCTCCAGGAGTCTGATGGCCCCCATGTGTCTCCTAGCTGTATTACCTACGTCCTAGGTAATAGCTAAGAAGATAGTTACGTCAGTGTTTCTGTTACTTTGGGGCTTCATGTAAGGATCAAACCAGACTCTAATTATATGGGCTTCCTACGGAAATGAGGTATCTTATTATACCTTAAGTGCAGAGTAATTAGACAAATGCTGCAGATTTAGTTTTCCTTGTGGGTGAAGAATCTCAGAAAGCTGTGGCTTCAAACAGGAGGAATGAGAAACCCACAGAAGTATTATTTACCCACAGAAATGAAGAAAACCACTATGACAATATTCAGCAAACAAGAAGGGAACGAGAACTTCCTCAATCTGATAAAGGGTATTTTCAGAAACCTGTAACAGTGTACTTCATGACTGATGAAGTACACTGTTGAAGATTCTCCTTCTGAGACAGAAAATGAAATACAGGAAGCATTTTCACCATGTCTATTCAACTTTGTCCTAGAGTCTGGGCCAGTAAAAATAAGACATAAAAATAAGACTGAAAATGAAGGATTAAAACTTATTATTCAGAAAGCATGATGTGTGTTTAGAAGATACAAAATAATCTACAATAAAATTTTAGAAAATACAAAAATAACATCAAGACTGGTAGATATAATACTAAGTTAAAAATCAGTACTTCTATATACAAACAATACACAAATTCAAAATTTAAAAAGATACTATTTGACATCCACTCTGGATAGAATGGTGTAAACCCATTTTATCCTGCTCCTCTTTGCTAAACTCAAAACATGGATACTGTGAGACATCAGGTAAGCAAGGGAGAACATAAAAAAGTGTTAAGATGAAGGCAAGCAGCTTTGGGATCCCAGGACTGGAGGAGGAGCAGGGTGGCATGGTGTTTTGCATCCTCTCAGACACATTGAAGGCCACCAAGGATCGACAGGTCCTGACCTCTAACCTAACAACTTAAGGCAAGTTGAATAGCTGAGTAAGAACTCCTCTGGCAACAATAAGCAAAGGGACATCAATTGGTGGTCCTGGCAAAAACAAGTGACCAGAACAGGCATTCTCCTTTCCTACTGGTTTGAAGAATTTCCTTTCCACAGAAGATAGCAAGATGGGCAGGTGAAACTGGCAAAACACACTGTTAGAGCATCTGGCCTCTCTAAGACGTTTCTGTTCCTGCAGAACGAAGACTCTCCTCTCTGCAGAGATACTGGGAAGCCAGGGGGCACGGGAAAGAGGATATCACTTTCTTCTCCACAGGCAGAACTAGGAGCCCTGACTGGGAAGGGGTTAACCAAGTATACCAAAATAACACTGTACTGAAATATAGCCCACAAAAGTGACTCATATGCTAAATTTAGGGTAAATGCCTACAAAAATAAGACTTAAATAGGGACCTGCGATTTCTTAACATAATAGATAAATTGTCTAGGATTCAAAAACCATCTATCATACCAAGATCCAAGAAAATCACAATAACAGTTGTTAAATAAATTGTGGTGGCTATGACCCCTACTGCTTCAAATGACAGTCATTTTGTACTTGTCAACTGTTCAAGAGTGTAAGCACCTTGGAAGCAGGACCATTTCAGATACTTCTTTATTATCTGCTCATTACCTGGCACTGGACTCCATGTAATTTTCCATAAATTTATATGAAATCAATTACTCTAATTTTTGTTTTGTATTCTGTTAACCCAGACTTCAAGCATATATGCTAAGAGTATTTTAAAATATTAGTTTACCCAAATGTGACATGTGTTAATATCTTTATTACAAGATTCACACCATTCTTTTATTTATCATTTATTATATAGTGAAAGTTTTATCTATTACTAGTTTTCTACGTATAAGAGGATTGCTCATATTTTCCACTTCTCCCTCCAGTGGCTTGAAAGATGCAAGTATTCCTTCATTCATGTTTTGTCTTCCAGCCTTTAAGAAAAGAGGAATCAGCATCCTATAAAAGAACAACAGTAAAGTGAGTTAGTCACTCCTCTTGTATTTACCCCAGTTTTTTAAAATTAATCCCTTCTATTCTGAGGAGCTATGTCATTATGACTATTAAGAGTCCTTGTAAAACCTGAGAAAATGCTTAAATTAGAAAAATATATATAGCCAAAATCTAGGTCTATAGATAGTATCATTATCTCCTCTTACCTGATATATCACCTGTTAGCATCTGCTTATGCCATTTTCTAACTGCTGAAAACTTTGTTACTACTCTTCTGGATCTGCATATCATACCTACATTGACTTACCTTAATAAAAAAAAGAATAGGACATTTAGAACTGAAATACTTGACAATTAATTGTAAACTGGTTTATAATCTCCTTCTGTAGATAGGGAGATTGATTTATAAAGAAGTAACTATCCAGAGGTCATTGGACAAGTGGAGGTAGGACAGAGCTGGGATTTTAACCAGGTAACCTGGCACCATATGCCAGGTTCATTTTTTCCCCCATAACTTTCATGATACTCAATTTTCCCTCTGTCACTTCCTTTTTATTTTTTTAAATTTAACAAAACACTCAATTTTCCCTCTGTCACTTCCTTTTTATTTTTAAAAATTTAATAAAATTATTTATTTTCTTACATAATGGTTAATTTTTGGACAGAGTATTTGATTTCTCCCCTCAGGTGTAGTGCCTGTAGTTCTCCCACAGCACCTCTGATCTATCTCCATGGTCCCTTATGCTCTTCCATCCCCTGTTTTGACTCCTCTTCCTGCCCCTACCAGTGTACATTCTTTGCTCCTTTGTCTTAGATTAGGTGACCATATATATGGTTTTATATCTCCAACTCCATGCTCTTAATGCTGGGTCACCTCTCTAGTGCTGGAGTTTTACCCTCCCAATTCTTACCCATCACTGTGTACGATACCACTGCAGCAACTATTCTCCAAATTTAATGCTCTATTGTAATCTCTGAAGTAAGTCTATCTTGAGAACCCTCCATACTAACAAGTCCCAATATTACCAAAACAGTTATAAATGATTTGACCCAAAATCACATTCATCTATATTATAACTTGGTAGAAAATGAAGAGTCTCTTCACAATTTTTCAAGCTCTGGACATATTAGTGCACATTGAAATAATATATCCTTTAAGTTTCTTTATGCATTTTGGGTTTTTGTTGCTTTTTTTCACTAATGCATTTTCACCTTCCTACTACAAGTTAGGACAAATTAAACACTTAACATTTCATGGATTGTTTAGTGAGGGGTTATATAGTGATATATATAGTATGATTCCATTTTATAATTCTCTTTACATATCAATACCTAACACTTCCAAAAGGAAGCCATCATCATTGAAATACTTTAACAATAAAAACTATCCACTGAAACAATCTTTTTTTGCAAAATCCTATCTATGACTTTTTGCTTGTTGCATTTCCTGTACTATTACATATTAAACTCTTTCAATGGTTACAATTTTCTCCAAAAAGTTCATTATATTCTTCATTATTTTCCAAATGAATAGGTGCTTAAAGAGTGAGTAACCAGCCTAAATACTCTGAGAGTATAGGTGCACCTCAGGTGTGGTGCTTCCAATGGGCGCAAAGGAACCAGTACTACACAGTGAGCATGTGTCTATTTCAGCCATAGCAGAAACAAACCTTCTGTCAGAGATAAGTATCAGGCTAAGATGTAGCTAGTCCCAGAAAGAAAAGGGAGAAGACAGGTGTCAACACAAGAAGGTAATATCTGAAGGATGGGTGGGAGCTAGTGGGGAGAAACAGTGAAGAAAGCATTTTGACAAATGAACAAACAGTGAGTATAAGAGAAAAAAACTGAATCTGATTTCATTTTTAATTTGTAGGCAACTTCTTTCTCCAAGACTAGTAAGCCAACAGATCTGCATGGTAAACAGAATATTTTTTCTATATTTTTTGGTGTTTATATGATGAAGTTAATTTGGGGTCACTATGAAAAGTTTTTTAAGCACTGGAAAATTTCATACTTAAATGCAAAATTTATGTGTATTTAAAGTGTAAACTGGTCTTACCACACCACTTTTAAAGTTCTCAATCCTTTTCTTCCCTACTTTCCCAGTTATCCACCAGGCCCAGGTTGGTGCATATTGCCACAGATACACAAAAAACAAATAAGGATGATCTGAGATCCAAACTTCTTTCAAATCATTGGCCATGCTGATTAACATCAGTCTCACACAACGACTGGTTGCCATCTTGTAGGTCTGGTCTCCATCATTGTGCACTATCTAAGAAATTTTAAAAATCTGAGTAAATACTGGGTATTTATCCAAAATATTTCACAGAGCTTTTAGGCCACAGTCCCAGAAGTCATGTAATTGAATGTCTCTTTAGCAGGACCTCCTGTCCTACAGAAGTTCCCTTAGGTACTAGTGGGTGTCTATAAGTTACACATATTTCAAAAAAACAAACATACACTTTCAAGTAAGACTGTGCAGGTTAACTTAAGGGTATAGAGCCTCTGCTTTTCATTAGAATCATATCAACTTAATGTACTTAATGAAAATTGTCACTTTAATAAAAATTTTTAAACAAATTATTAATACATATATTTGGCAAATGAAATTCTATCAAACACAGAGTTCATGGGAATAAGATGGAGGGAGAGAAGAAAAGTTCTCATTTTCTATGAATAATATTGCTAAGGGAAGTACAGCCCTGTATAAGTCCAGTATAAAATACCACAATACAAGTAGGCCTTTTTTGGCTCCTTCAACACAACCCTCTTTAAAATTCAAGTAAGATGCATTGTCCAAGTGCCCAGCCACACAGTCTTTCAATGTTGTAATGATTTTTGGATTGACAGAAACTGGGTTTTTAAAATATTGATAGCCTACATAGTAATGAACTACTTAAAAGCAGTAATTAATGATTTCTTTAGCTTTATTAAAACTGGATACCAAAGTACTATCAGCTAATCTTAACAATCTTAACTATTTTTCTAATGCCATGAGTGAAGTTTTATAAATAATTCATAAACAGTTTAACATGAAAATGTTGAAGCATAGTGAGGTAACACCAATATATAACTATTAATGCATGCAAATTATTCTCCAACTAGAAATGTTTACCTTTGTGACTTCTTCAGTGAAAGAATTCTTCACAATGTTTGATTGCACAGGTCCTGGGCAGATGTTAGAAATTACTATACCTGGGTATGAGGCTAGCTCAGCTCGGAGGGCATTAAAAAAACCCTAACAGGGAAATAAAAAATATTAAATACAGACATACATTGTACATTCACTAAGCATGAAATTTCTTCCACTTTTTTATGAACAATAGTACATTAGCAAAATATGTTCTGAAATGGCTGAATAAAGAACAGAAATGTATTGTTTCTGAAAGGCCTGGCAAATTGTGCAAGCTTGTTTGGCAATTTCAACTGGAGGCAATCTAAAATAGGCACACTCAGATCTTTCTAAGTATGGATGGATCCCCACTCTTTGGTAGTGGTGGCTCATGCTATCACAGATTTTTTTCATAGATAAATACTAGATAGGTGAAAAACTATCTCTGGAAATTCTGATATACCCTCCTCACACCACTCCCTATCTCACTGAGAATCAGAGGTTTCTTTTAATTCTTTTTTTTTAAAAAGATTTATTTATGCATACAGAACTGGAGTACAAGCTAGAGGTGCAGGGGTGGTGAGAGGATTCACCAGAGACAAAGCAGGAAGCAGAACAGGCAGACTAATAGGTACACTGCTGAGGGGAGCAGTGGGCGAGTCAGGAGAGGTCTGCCACGCCATGTGGATCGCCTCCCTGGCTAGTGATTGAACTTGCACTAAAGTGGCCAAAGACAGCTTTGCAGTGCATGCTCCAACCCACTGCACCACCAGGGAGGGCCCTCTTAATTCTTTAAAGTTGTTTAAAGTGCCAATGTTGAGCAAGAGGCAGTAGTATTAATGGAAACTATCTTAAAGGAAGAATCAACTTTTTCAATTTAGATTACTATTCAGCAAACATCTTTTTTGGTAGGAACAAAGTATATGACTAGTTAAAAATGTAATGTTATCACTTATTCAATGAGGCTTATAACACGAAGCAAGACATTTGTGGCCATTTCAAAACCAACAGGGAGTAAATATCCACATCCCCCACCTCTTTCCCTAAATTAGGAAATCTCCCAGACTACATTGTTATAACTATTGGAAACCCTAAACATCTAACCCAGGGGCAGCTTTTCATTTTTGATCCAGTATTAAACAGGTACTGGCCATTAAGTCGAACCCTAACAAACATAGGACCTATGAGGGTTCCTGCTAACAGAGACTAATGCAGTGTTTCTCTCAGATAAACTGGAAAAGGGGCTTTTTAAATGAATGAACTCATTTATCCTGAACCCTCTGCCCTTCTAGAGCAAAAGAGAGAAAACACCATAAAAGTCAATACATCAGATACTAAAACCCTCCTTGTTCGAAACTGCATCTAGTACAGTAGTGAGCTTTTCAACGATAGGCAGGTTCATTCTATAACTCACTGGGAACTGGGGAAGGAAATGCATTCTTCAGAAAGTTCTTTCTGGTCTCAGTTTTCAGCTATCAGTATAACTATAGAATCTCAACGTATCAGAAGATCAAATCTAGTAATGAAAGTGAGACTTGGAGGGCAAGCCAGATAACTCACTTGTTTACTGAAAACATTCCACATGTTTTATGATACTCAGTGCCAAACAGATGGAATAGTTTATCTTTCCTCATCTGCCAACCTACGACTTGCCCAACTGTTCAACAGGAAGTGACTGATAGCACATTACCAAAAATTAAGAAATCATCACTGTAGCACTCTGGTTTATCACTCCTTGCAACTGTCTGCCCTTAAGAGAAGAAAGGTGATATCCTAAAGAGCAAAACTTGATGTCGGATGTTTAAGAAACTATGATGACCTTTCAACTACTGTATCATTCCAACAGTGAAACATTCTACTTACGCTAACTTCAAAAGCATTGATTATAAATTATATGTATCTCTTAATCATTCTTCTCATATTGGCCTTGTAATTGCATATTATAGTTTAGTAATATATTTTATATCCACTCTTTAGCCAGTTTCTAATATTTGTTAAAATTTGTTTCTAATATTCATAACTCAAAGTTAGCAGCTCAAGTCAAGCTTTGCTCCTAGTCTCTGCCTTTCTAGCTATTCTTCCAGTGAAACCAGAGTAAAAATTATTCATAATCAGGATATGAAGCCCAGGACTAATAATTCAGTAGGTAATTACTGAATGTTTACTTTTGTTTGTTGTTTTTTAAATATTTATTTTTATTTATTTTTGCATACAAGAACAAGGGTGTAGACCAGAGGTGTGGGATGTGAGAAAATTCACCAGAGACAGAGTAGGGAGCCAAATGGCAAAGAGAACAGGCAGATCTACTGAAATACACTGCTGAGGGGGGCAGTGGGCAGGACAGGAGAGGTCTGCAGTGCCATATGGATTAGCCTCCTGGCCGGATATTGAACTCGCTTCAGTGAATGGGACAGCTTGATAGCTGAAACTTTAACCCTGTGCCACTAGGAAGACCCCTAATTCCTGAATGTTTATATTCCGCGAGGTAAAATAAGCACCAGCAACAGTGAGGTATTGAGAGTGAAGTCACAGAAATGGAAAAAGTATATTCTGAAGTGTTTGTAGAAGAAACTAGAAATAGGACCCAAATATTCCATGTAGACCTGATTAAAGTGAAAGGTGACATGTTGACTAGATTTCTTGAGGGGCAAGGATTATATCATCTTTATGTATCCACAATCTGTTGCATTGCATAGTCATTCAAACCATGTTTACTGAAATAGGAAGAAGTATGTGAAGTTCAAGTCTTTTTTAGCCTCTTTGGCTACCAAAAGTTCTTGGATCTCTCTGTTTTCCTACATCAACCCCCCAGTTTCAGTGACCTCTTGCAGCAATGGTCATATACACACTTGGAGCAGTAATAACAGAGTTGGGTTCGAGCAGCCTTACCCGGAGAGCATGTTTGCTACCACAATATCCACTGGAAAGGGGTGCAGATATGATACCCATAAGGCTATTCACAGTAATGATCTTTCCTTGCTTCCTCTCAATCATGTGAGGCAGAACACACTTAGTCAAGGACACTGTTCCTAAGTAATTAATCCCTATTAGCTCTTTGAAGACATCCAGGCTGGTGTCTGCACACAAGGAACGCTGAGATCTTCCCCCATTGTTGACCAAAATGTCGATCTAGTTTAAAGAAAAAAATCAGAAAAGGGGCATTTTAGGGATGATCTATGAATGACTAATTTGCTAGGATAGTTGGCTATCTTATTAACTTGAAGAATCAAAGGAATGAAAGGGTGTACTTTCAGAAGTTAGTAATGAGAAGGTTAAATAAAACTAGAATTCACGTATGTAATTAAATTCTTATTTTAAGTGACTTTTGATGGTAAGTACCAAGTGTCATAAAAAGGTATGTGAAGGCACTGAAAAGTAGTAATTACATAAAGGTAAAAACTCAGAGATTATGCGGTCCATCTCATGGGCTATATGTTCACTACATAGATCCAGTTGCTTTTAATGATAACACAACAAAGAGGAATCACTTTTGTTGCTACTTCAAAGCAAGACTTAACCAATTCAAAATGCTACTTACTTTACCAAACTTCTGAAGAACAGTTTTAGTAGCTTCTTCATGGGAACTTGTGTCAGTCAAGTCAAGGGGCAAAACAAGTACATCTTTTTCTTTTAAATTTCCATTCTCTAAATAAAGACACTTAAAATTAGCATAGAAGTCATGCAATAGTTTAGTCAAATTTCTTGCTAGCAAACTCATTTTTGGGTGGCCCTGTGGAAGGGTTTCTCTCAGTGATAAGGACAAAAAGGCTGACTGGGTAATGAAATAGAATGACTCCCTTCAGTTTGAATATATAACAGTCTCACATTGGAACAGACTCTAGAAAAAATATTCAGAATTGTAAGTTGTTAAAAGCAAACATTGTAGAGCAGTATCTTTAGAAGTACATGGGCACATTTGTTTCACAAGAAGTTTGCAAAGTTGCTATATACACACATTAAAAAACAAAAGCAATTTGTTTTTAAAATCAGTAAGAATCTCCATCATTCAGTCACATGACACACAGAAAAGCTTCCTTCCAAAGGCTAAGTATCCCAGAAAGCAAACTAGGAAAAGGATGCAATCCTGAAGTTCCCAACAAAGAAACATGCGGGGCCGTTAATAAGACTTTTTTAGATCTTTTCATCAAAAGAACTACTGAAACTAATTTTCTTGGACTTTAATGTTAAAAAAACTAAAACTAGTAGCACCAATAAGAAAAACAAAAAAAAATGCAGAAAATATAAAAACCTTTAAAATATGAAGAGTTTGTGGGTCAAGAAGTAAATTGTGAAACATTAACTGTTTTTAAAGAAACAGTGTGTACCAATGAGCTGATCACTAAAACAACATCATCGAGCAATAAGCCTCACTCAAGTGAGGAAATGCTGATGGGGTGCATCCCTGCAAGAACAGGGTTTACAAACTCAACAATGGAGGAGTAACCACGTTCCTGCAACTGTCTGCTCTTGAGAGCAGAAAGATGATGTCCCAAAGAAGCAGAGTTTCATATATTCAAGAAACTGTGTGGTAGCCGTCCAATTACAGCGTCTCATTATTCCAGGAGTGAAACTTGCTACTGAAAACGACCTCTAAAGGTCATTAAAAATTTTTCACCAAAAGAAGTGGCCCAGTGCAAAAAACCAAGAGGCCTTTAAAAGGACTATCACAAAAGAAGCCTTGCAGGTTTGGCAGCTAATTCATTTCAGGGTGGTTTGCTTCATCAGTAGAATGAATAATTATAAGAGGACAGGTAGAGAGATTACCAAGATGATGTGCTGAAAAACTCAAAATACTCTTCATTTAGGTACTAAATGTTCCCTGACAAATAATTTTATTCTTGAAGCGGCATTCATTATAAACATAATGACAACAAAATTTTAAAAATTATAATTATAAAAAATTATGTTGGTGCCCTATTATATGAATATGAAAGATAATACCTTCCCATGTGACTCTGACATCTGACATTTTAAGAAAATGAGTAAGGATCCTTCCTAATTAAGTTTCTAAAGTTACATATATGTATGTCCTACATAAGAACCAAACTCTTTATTTTCTAAGACAAAAATATAAGAAATTTGGTCATTAAAAGTCCATTAGTATTTGAGAAGTGGCGGTCACTTCCTAATGCCAAGAGTCAATGCAAAAAAAAAAAAAAAGTAGAAAAAGGCAAGGGCAGTTAATTTAGAGAAGAAAAAAGGGAGCAGATTTGGAGTAAACATACTTGGAACCAGAGAATATTGCCCAAGAAAGCCCAACCCTTACCCCTAAAATTCCCAAAATAAAATTTGACTTTGGATTCTAGTTTATTTCTAGGAAGCACTGCTGGCACAACAGATTTACTTACCAAGGCATTTTCTTTTCACCCTCTCCAGTTCAGGTTCTCTTCTGGCAGATAGCACAAGAGAAACACCTAGTTTAGACAGCTGGTAAGCCAGCTCCTCACCAATGCCACTTGAAGCTCCCGTCACCCATACCACCATATCAGTCAGCTCCCATTCTGTTGAGAAAGGAGTGGGGTGTGAGAACAGAAAATATGCCAGGGATTACACCCATAAATCAAAGATTAGCAAAATTTTCTAAAATATTTAAATAATACCATCATATCTGAAGACAAGTTGCAGAGCTTAAAATTTTAAATATCCTGGGGCCCTCCCTAGTGGCGCAGCGGGTTAAAGCACAGCACTGAGAATCTAAAGCCACTTCCGCATGAGTTCGATCCCCGCCTGCCCCGGAGGTGACCACATGGCGTGGCAGACCTCTCGTGACCCGTCCGCTGCTCCCCTCAGCAGTGTGCTTCGTTGATCTGCCTGTTCTACTCCCCACTCTGTCTCTGGTGAATCCTCTCAACCTCCGCATCTCTGGCCTGTACCCCAGTTCTGTATGAATAAATAAATAAATCTTAAAAAATAAAAATAAATAAAAATTTTAAATATCCTATACTGATGGCCTTGACTATGGTGATAGTCTCAGAGGTGAATATTTGTGTCCTCAAACTCATTAAGCCACATACTTTATGTATCTACAGTTTTTTTTTATGACAATCATAGCTCAACAGAGTGATTTAAGATTTTTTTTAAAAAACCTTAAACCGGCCCTCCCTGGTGGCGCAGTGGGTTAAAGCACAGCACTGAGAATCTAAAGCCACTTCCGCATGAGTTTGATTCCCGCCTGCCCCGGAGGTGACCACATGGCGTGGCAGACCTCTCCTGACCCGCCTGCTGCTCCCCTCAGCAGTGTACTTCGTTGATCTGCCTGTTCTGTTCTGTTCCCCACTCTGTCTCTGGTGAAGCCTCTCACTGCCCCTGAGCCTCTGGCCTGTACCCCAGTTCTGTATGCACAAATAAATAAATCTTAAAAAAAAAAAAAAACCTTAAACCATCTAATTTTTAAAAAGCCCAAATACAAATCATATTAATATTATTTTGTGTACATCAGATTTCAGGGTGAATTTTCCAGACTTTATTTCAAATAAGTCTATAATTCCATGGTCTGATTTCAAGGCTTCATTTATCTGTGTATTTAATGGGGAAAAGTACATATAGCTAAGTAAAGGGAAAGCATACTTACGTTTTCTTACTTTCCTTACCCAAGAGGGATTCAGATAAGATCATCACTAGAAGTCCCAATCAGTTTTTAATTCCACTATTTTAATTTCTTGCAATGGAGGTACTAGTGATGAATCTAATCTTGGTAGTTTAGTGAAACTGTCCTGGATTTTCAATTTGGCAATCATATTTAATGCTCATCAACTAAGAATCATTTGGTGGAAGTACTCCCCAAATGTCTGAGCTTTCATCTTAGGAGAATCTAGTAGTTCCCTCAAGAGGAGATAAATATGACAAACAAAATACTGTAGTCTGCTTATCCAATTATGTTCTTGTCAAAGACTATAAAAATATTACAGGTCCAAAGCAATGAAGAGTGACTTATTCTCCCTTTGTCAAATCAAAACCTTATTTGCACTGAAGAAGATGACATTCACTATCTCTGAATTTTTAGTTACTGTAGTACAGTGGTCCCTGTGCCTTATACATACCTAAAATATATGCTATGTATCAAATGTACCAAACAAGGTATCATTTAACATACACATTTCTGATTTTAGTTCATAAAAATTAAAATCAGTAAACTAGTTTACTATTTTAGTCAAACCATACCAAAATCTGTCAGGTGAACAGTATTTGTCTGGATTCACATCAAACTTTAACTATGGATTCAAATCTCAGCTCCTTCATACAGCAGTGAATACTCCCATTTGAAAATGTGGTGCCTCAATTTTCTGCCACTGGAAAATGGGGTTAATAATAATACCTTCCTCATAGGATTGTAGAGAGAAATGAGTCAAAATATGTAAAGCACTCAGCAGTGGCTGACATATTCAGTGCTTAATAAAATATCAACTGAAATTGCTAACATTGTTTAACAAATGGACTTTTCAGCAACAGAGTATTAACTCAATGACTTGTGTGTTCTAATTTCTCCATTCTGGGGCTATGGTGCTATGAACATTAAAGGCTAACATTATTTCATTACTTTCTATTTGTTTAAACACATTAATACCCTCACAAGAATCTTATAAACAGAAATCTATTTTTCAGAAAAGAAATAGGTTTACAGAGATTAATTTACCCCACTAGGCTCTAAGTTTCCTTAAGGCTGGGGGCCTTTCTCTCTTGCTGATTGCTATGTCCTCATGCTTAGTATAAAGAATAGAATATAGAAAGGACTTCATAAACAACTGTTGAATAAATATTTAAGAAAGATGACAGAACAGGGAGGTCAGCCCAAGTATATATATATAGGTAGCTCCAACGTCCATACTCAGAACTAAGGTTGGAAACATCCCAAATAGTACATTTGGACTGTAGTATTCCTGTTGTATGATATGCTTTTATATAGAAAGTCACAATCGAGCAATCTTTCAGCAGAACTTTATCAGGAATAGCTGAACATATATTCCCACAGTCACTTATTCATTCCCTAACTACTCACTGTTCTAAAGTTTTGTAATTCTCAGACTCTAGGTTGAATCTTGGACGTTTTTGGAGGTCTTTCCTAACTACCATAGAACTACCAAAGATTTCATGTCATGCCAATAAGCAAATGTTATGTCAAACCAATTATGAAGCCCTCGGGTTCATTTAGCACACCATAAGGGTTGGCACCCTTCATCCTATCCTGGAGAAGAAACGTTGATTTAGCACCAACTTTTGTTTACCAACTCTATAGAATCTGGCATACATAATGGCCTCCCCTAAATGGCCTCTGCAAGCAGATTCTCAGAATTATAAGGAAATTCAAAGTTCAACCCCCAACCCACTTTGAGAATTCCCCCTAAAGCTGTTGACTAGTCTGATTTCCTCTCTAAGGGGATGAGGAAGTTAGTTATCACTCAAGCACCTGTTCTTTTGTTGGACAAGTCTAATCATTCAAGGGTCCAAGGACCCTCTTTAATCCTGAAGATAGACTTTTAACTTCTACTGGCTTGTAGCAAGTTGCAGCAGTTCTGTCTTACAGTATCAGAAAAAGAATAAATCAAGCTTGTCTTGCACATGATAATCCCAGATGTATCTGAAGACAGCTGTTAGTCCTCCCTAACTCTTCTCAGCTCTTGCTTCTCAAAGGCTAAACAGACACCTCCAATTTCTGCTACCTTCCCTCAGATGACATGGCATCAGGTTTCCTCACTCTTCTGCTTATACCTCTTTGCACAAGCTCTAGTTGGTCAATGTTTCCACTGAAGGAAGCTGGGCAGAGCAGGCCACAGAAATCCCAGAGGGCTGGATAATTCAGAGGGGTGAGATGGTTAAATGGCCTCCCTTGTCTCTGCTAGGTAGGTTCTGTGAAGGCCACGACAGTGGCTGACTCTGTGACTTCTGTGTCCCCAGTGCCCAGCACAGAGGCTCGCACATAGAAACAGGTATTCAGAAGACATCTGTTGTTGTTTGTGGTTTGTTGCTTCTGACACTAGTCATCTCCTAGGCTTGCCTAATCTTCTCTGGCAGTCACGTTACAGTTGACTCATATTGAGGTTACTGTCAACTAAAACAGTTTTCCTCACATGTGCTACTGACTTTTCCTACTCTGGATTTGTGCCAGGGATTTTTCTGGCTCTAAATGTAACATCTAAAAATAGACATCATTAAAACATAAATAAATAAAATAAAATCAGATGCCCTTAAATATCACCATGTGGAATATATACTTGGGAACAAAGAATTTCTCTGGGATACATAAAAGATGTCAATGGGGAGCCACAGTGGCAGAGGGACAAAGACAGGAAAGGACTTTACTTTTCACCACATATCCTTTTATATTTTAAAATTATGTATCATTGTCTTTTTGTTTTGTTTTGTTTTTTAAGATTTATTTATTTGATCATACTGAACTGGGTAGAGACCAGAGGTGCAGGGGCGGTGAGAGGCTTCACCACAGACAGAGTGGGGAGCAGAACAGGCAGATCAATGAAGTACACTGCTGAGAGGAGCAGTGGGCGGGTCAGGAGAGGTCTGCCTCACCATTCCAGGGCAGGCGGGGATGGGGATCAAACTCATGCTGAAGTGGCTTTAGTTTCTTAGTGCAGTGCTTTAACCCACTGCGCCACCAGGTTGGGCCATCATTGTCTGTTTTTTTAAGTGACAAAAAAATAACAACAGGAGACAGAGATAGTTTTTCCCTTTTGATTGCATCTACTCATATTTCCAATCTAGTCATTTTAGGAATCTGGGTCTGTTATGTTCCCTTTTTTTTTTCCATTATTACCCTTGCAGAGAGTGTCAACAGAAATGTCCATACTATGACATGGATGGCTCCTGGTCATAAAGAAAATTTTTAACTCTGTTCAACAAAATTATATGATTATAGAATGTAAAATATTTCAAAGAGTTATATGTGGGTAAGCCTTAGTTATCTGCAAAACTCATGTAAAGAGAACATTTCATTCACCTTTCAGTGGTTCTCAAGCTTATGGTACAGAAAAAATCTGCCAATATATACATTTCCGGGTCTCACTCCAGACCATCAGAATTTGAGAGTAGGAATAGTCTGTGGTTTTTTTCCTTTACTGAGGTAATACTGGTTTACAATACTGTATATGATTTAGGGGGAAAGGGTCACACCTACTCAGATGTTACCATGCCTTCTCTCATTAAGAAGGACTATGTTACTCATAGTCCTTCACCTTAGGCTATTGTACCTCCCCCCCTTTGTTTCCACCTCTTCCACCCTCCTTCTGTAAAGCCTTAATACTGCAATCATATTTCTAGGGTTTGCTTTGATCTAGTTTTGTCAGTTCCTTTAGTTGCTTTAACTTGTAACTTTCTGTTTTTAAGATTTTATTTTTACTTATTTATGCATACAAGAACTGAGGGATAAGCCAGAGGTCCGGGGGGAGGGGGGGGGTTGAGAGGATTCACCAGAGACAGAGTGGGGATCAGAACAGGTGGATCTACTAAAATACACTGCTGACGGGAGCAGTGGGTGAGACAGGAGAGGTCTGCTGCACCTTATGTGAGTTAGCTCCCTGGCTGGGGATGGAATTCATGCTGCAGTGGTTGGCAACTGCCTGATATGGCTGAGACTTTAACCCCTGTGCCACCACGGAGGCCCCCTTAACTTGTAAGTTTTCGCTTGATAGGTGAAAATAATTTTTAACTAGCTGTTAGAGATTCAGATATTGCCAACATGTTTCCTTTTCAGCACTTGACATAATAACTTTTGTAGAACTAAATAAAAATTAGCTATTTTCTAGATAGTCCTCAAAGTAGTTAACACAAAAGCACTGAGGATCAAATGCAAACATCCACAGAACTGCCGGCTTACAGGCACTCCATTCTCCCTCCTGCTCAACAGGAAGTTCTCCAATCACAGCCATCTATTTGCCATATTTTTGTAGCACTGACTTTGTATAGGTGTAGGATATATTTAATGAACTCCTCATTAGTGATGTCAGCATTACACATTTTACATGCAAGAGAAAAATTCTGGGGAAAAGGTTATATGGGGTAGGGTTGAAAATTGGCAGAACATAAAACATTGTACCACCTAATATTTTTTTTCCCCATCTACCAATAACCAATTTTTATACCCATGGAAGTGATACCACTCCCCTTCCTTCCCTGGCTCGGTTTTGAAAGTAAGATCTACCTTGCTTGCTAGTTATCACTTTTTTTTTTTTTTAAGAGAAAGTTTCTTAGAAAGAGACTGGAGAGAAAAAGACACTTGCATTTAGGCACAAGCGGGCAGAAAGAGCTGCCCAAGGTTATCACTTTTTACCTCCTTGGCATAGAGAAAACATGGTCCTGAGGAACCCCACTTACCTCTAACCCTGTGGATACAAGACTGTGCCCTAGGTTGGGCTCAAATCTGGAAAATAGGACTTTGAGTACCTAGTTTCTAAGAGTCCTTGTCAAGTTCAGAGGTCATGTAGGTCGAGCACCAGGCTCACTGCTTAGCACATGTATGTGTTTTAAGCAAGACACAGATCAAAGTGGGCTAGGCAGAACGCCCCCTTTAGTGTGCCAGTACTGGCTCCAGGCAAAAATCCAATCCGGTTCTTTCTACTGGCATGTCTTTATTCCTATGCGTAAGTGGGCAACTCTGGATTCTTAACTTTTATTCAAAAGAGTGAGAAGTGGAGGATAAGCAACTTCTAGGAGTCGAAAACCCAAGCCAGTCCTCGAAAGGAGGCTCATACACACTGATGGAAGAGCACTTTCTCTAAGTAGCCTCCTCCCACTCTGCAAGTCGGGATGACTGTCCAGAGTCCTGTGGGCGCCCAGCACTCCCAAAGGGCTTTTACGTTAGCAACCAGGCAAGTCCGTGACAACCAGGACAGAAGCCAGAGGGACGGACGAGCTCCTCCACCCTGGCCTCTTCCTCACCCACCGCAGCCCTCGGAGAGGCCGGCTCGCCGCCAGAAGCTCCACCTAAGCCGGAGCGGCGCGGCGGAGACCGTCAGCAGCGAGCGCGGCCTCCCACGCGGAAAGCCCGACAGGTCCTCACCTGGGCGTCGCCCCTGCCACTCGGCCCACAGCAGGGTCAAGTCGCCGTCGGCGCGCAGGAAGCGCAGCAGCTGTACCACCAACGCGAGCAGGGGGCACAGCGCCAGCAGGCAAAGCAGCAGCTCCCAGGACATCTTAGCGGAAGGCGCCCGACTCTGGGGGAGAACACCAGCTTCGCGAGAGCCACGCCGCGAGTTAAGGAGCCGAAGAGGTCCCGGCCCCGCCCCGCGGAGGGCCGCGCCGCGCGGCTCCACCCAGAGAGCGGGCGCGGGGAGGAGCAGCCGGGCCGCGCTCGTAGCCGCGTCCCCGGGAAGAAGCCGCGTCCAGACCTCGCTCGCCGGCCAGACTGCGCGCGCCCAGGGGAGGGATGTGCGAGAGCTCCCAGCGCGGCAACAGCTGAATGCGTGTAGCCTATAAAAGGTTGAGATAGGGCCCTCCCTGGTGGCGCAGCGGGTTAAAGAACACCACTGAGAATCTAAGACGGCTTCCGCATGAGTTCGACTCCGCATGAGTTCGACTCCCGCCTGCCCCGGAGGTGACCACGTGGCGCGGCAGACCTCTCCTGACCCGCCCGCTGCTCCCCTCAGCAGTGTACTTCGTCGATCTGCCTGTTCTGCTCCCCACTCTGTCTCTGGTGAGGCCTCTCACCCTCCACATCTCTGGCCTGTACCCCAGTTCTGTATGCATAAATAATAAATAAATCTTTAAAAAAAAAAAGGTTGAGAAGGTTGAGATAGGACAAAAGACTTGGATGACTTTGTGGCCCGGTGATAGTCCTGGTAATAGCATTTGTATACCAGTAGTCACAGCATTTGTCCTAAGAGCGACTCTAACATTTGTTTTGCGTGCAAATCATTTCAAGTGTCTGGTTGCATCAACAGAAGCAGCAAAAACATTTCACCCTGTCAATGTGGTCTACTCCTCATCTTCCCCTTCTTTTTTTTTTTTTTTGTTTGTTTTTTTAAAGTAGGTGAACAGAAATATGCCATTAGCTTGTTTTTCACACCTCCCAAATGCCATGCCCCAATGAATTAAACCAGTCTCTGAGTTGGCCCCTTGTCTTAAATTTGGAAAGTTCCTAGCAAATAACACTTGCCCTGCTGGAAAGTGATTGTCCAAGAGCACTAGCACTAGCTGCCCCACTGGGAACCCGAGAACACTCTGGAGCTGTGCTCACGGTGCCCTGAGCAAATTCCTTGTCTGTATCCACAAAGAATATGTCGGAAGGTTTAAAAGAGGAAACATCTGAGAAGAGCAATGAGACCAGGGCACAGTCATTAATGCAGTCTCCCTTTTGCAATTATTAGCATGACCTATTATTATAAAATATTATTTGCATTATAAAGATCCTTTCTTAGACTAAACAAAACAGGATTTTGTTTATAAAGGTCTGTATTCTATGCCATAGAGTTCCCCTTGTGTAGGAAAACAATAAGAAATGTTTAAATTGTGATAAATCAGGGAGGGGGAGCAAGTAGGGTGAAAACACCAGAGATTATGGTGGAGGACTATGGAATTATCAGCAATGGGGTGACAGGGTGACTCCACCTGAGGGCAGATATCCTATACTGTCAAAAGACTAGCAAGGATGTAAAACAACGGAACTTCAATAACAATAAATTTAGAAAGTATATATATACCATGTGTTATATAATTAAAGATGTTCTAACCCCTATGTGGTATGGCCAAATAAATTTATCTTTCTGAAGTTCCATTGTCTATGGTAGTCTTTACCAAATTTCCACTAAGTCATTACATTCAGGAAGAACTGTCACCATTTTCTGTCACTCCTATGAGTACCTGTGAAATACTGGACAAATACTGTTGTCACAAATTCCCTTAAGAAATTTAATTTAAAGCATTACATAAGTGACAACTAAACTTTAAGTGGTCAGACTGCAGATAGAGAGGCATCAGGGCACACCTACATTTGCTTCACCACACCCAGTGACATTGTGGGGGAAAAAATCATGATGAATCAGAAACTGTGTTCTGGTTCTGGGTTTCTAGAGTAAGAACTAGCTAGCTAAACTTTTATCCTGACTGACTGTCCCATTTACAGCATGGAATAATGTTCTCTAAGAGTTAACTTCATCCAACCTACTCCACAAACCATCATAATTTTGTAAGCCAATGTTATCTCAATTGCAAAATCATAATCATAGTCACTTTTTTTTTTTTTGCAAAATCAACTCAAAGCCATGAGTTATCAGCCACAGGTTATTTCTGCTGATGACGCCTTCACCACTGACAACCTTTATTGTTAACTCCTTCCAGCTTAATTCACCATTTTTTCTAACTAAATATTAGTATATGTAGATGTGCTTAAAACGACATGAAAGTTGTAGATAAAAGATGAGACTAAATAACTGTTTAGATTAAATTTTGACCAAAATATTAAAATATTTCTAACAATATAAAAAAAAGAGATGTTCTAATTGACTTGGCAACTTTGCAGTATGGATTTTATTTTCCTTTTGATAATGACTTAGAATACGGCACTTAAAAATGCCACTTTTAAAAATGTCTCACTGTAGGCCCTCCCTGGTGGTGCAGTGGGTTAAAGCACAGCACTAACAAGCTAAAGCCACTCCAGCAAGAGTTTGATCCCTGCCCTGGAGGTGATCCATATGGTGGTATGGCAGACCTCTCCTGACCCGCCCGCTGCTCCCCTCAGCAGTGTACTTCGTTGATCTGCCTGTTCTGCTCCCCACTCTGTCTCTGGTGAAGCCTCTCGCCGCCCCTGAGCCTCTGGCCTGTACCTCAGTTCTGTACGCACAAATAAATAAATCTTTTTTTAAAAAAAAAAATGTCTCACTGTAGGGAATAGACCTATTCTAGGAGTTTCCTCAGGGACGTTTCCCCCTTCTATAAAACAAAAGTTAGCTTCAGTATCTCAAGTCAGCCATGGATGACTACATTTTCCATTAAAAATTCTACTGATCCACATGGCACAGCAGACCTCTCCTGGCCCACCTATTGCTCCCCTCAGCAGTGTACTTCATCAGTTCTACTCCCCACTGTTTCTGGTGAATCCTCTCACTGCCCCTGCACCTCTGGTCTGTACCCCAGTTCTGTATGCAAAAATAAATATATCTTTAAAAAGAAAATTCCAGTCGTGGGAGCATGGGGTGAAAAAACAGAGCAGCAAATGGCAGTTAGGGAGTGGTTGACAGGATAGCAGGCCAAAGGCTGGGAGAAAAATTGTCCAGAAGATATGATCTCTGATCTGTCCAGCACTGGAGATGAAGAAATCTATATGAACTCTGAACATCTAAGTCTCAAAAATAACATTTAATCTGATGACTTGGCTCAGTATGCCTATCTGGTTCTTTCCAATATGTACTTGTCATAAACTCATATACATAACTAAACATCCATTTTTAACTGACAATCCATGATGTTTATTATATTTGCATGTGTCTACTTGGCTAGGCCTTGCTATTCAGTTTTTAGTCAAATATCCATTTAAATGTTGCTCTGCAGCTATTTTCAAGATACAATTAACATTTCATTAAATAGGTTTTGAGTAAAGCACATTAGCCTCCATAATATGGGTGATTCTCATCAAACTGAAGTCCTTGTGTAAAAATGACCAATATCCCCCCAAAAGGGGGAACTACTTTTGAACTTGAGCCTGTCATAGAAATTCTTCCCAGGATCCCTAATCTGCTTACCTAATCTACAAATTTCAGTTTTTCCAAGCAATACACTCACATAAAACTCTTTGTTTCAATGGTGGGGAAATAGAAAAGAACTGACTTCTGTTCACACAATCTGTAGTCATTACCTGCAGAGCATGTTATTCAGGAGAACGGGCCTCTTGTTGAAATCTGAAATTTCTTAGGGAAAAACACATTTTCAAGGTTTATATGAAGCCTGGTATTACTTGTCCAGTATCTCAAGCCCAGAAATATGAGTTAATTCTTGAAGGCAATGACACTGAATTTGTATCAAATACAGCTGTATTGACTCAAAACGTCACAACAGTTAAAAACAAGGAGAGCAGGAAATTTTTGGATGGATCTATGTTTCTGAAAAAGAAAACATCAACAGTTAAGCAGGTTAATGAATAAGATTTCATTTTTTCAGCTACAGAAACAGCAAGCTATTGTATGACTTCTCAGACCTACTTGTGATGTATCAGTAAGATACAAGAAGTCACTAATGATTTAGGACTATTTTTTCCTTAAACTGAGTATCTTTTCCAGCTATTCAGTAAGTAAGCAATTCATACTTGAACTCTAGTGGACTAAGAAGAATAACAGAAGGAACAGGAGCTTTTCTCCCAATAGGACTTGATGGGGAGGTGGCTTGATTTTGTTTTTTGAAGGACTATGGAAGGTATTTCAGGCAAAAGGAATATAGTACCAATGACAAAAAATGTGTGTTTGTTCATCATTGAATATAAAATTTTGGGAAGGTCTGGAGTTTTACAAAGGCGTAAGTTTGAATATTTAGGAGGTGAGTATGCTTGATTCATTTGTCTATTTATCAGTAACTTTTTGTGCAAAGGCAGCTAAGATGTGGGACATAGTGATAACAAAGCCTTAGTAAGAGTTGGAAGATGCAATTTACTGAGTTATTGATAAACATGATTGCTGTACCCCAAAGTCCTCTCAATCTTACCCTTTGCCTCACCTCACCCATTTACTGTACCATCCTAATCCTTGGTTTTTTTAAATCAAGCAAGAAAAAAAAATAAAGGAATCATTTGGAACATGTAGGTTTCACTGAGACCTTAAGTCAAATAAATAAACAGGGTTTTACTATTTTGTAGAATCCTTTTTAAGTCAAACAGACTGCATTTTATATCTTGTCATTGGGATGTGTAGGCAAAAAATAAGCAATCTCACTCAACATCCTGATGGGGATCATGAAAGTATATCTACGCCCTGATTTCTCTTTATTGGTGACTACAGAAGAACAACTGTATCCCTTTCTCTCCTAAAGATGATTAAGAAAGACAGAAAGACCGTCTCCGCTAGCTGTTACAAAAGACCTCACAATTCAACATTGAAGACTCCTGTCAACCAATACAAAATTTTCAAACAAATGGCCTAAAGTTAGACCACTTTCCTTCCCATTTAATCCTTCAGAACATCCTACGTACTCCCTACCCTCAATGGAATGCATCTCGGAACTGCCTCTGGGTTAGTCATGTTCCCTATTCTCCAATAGATACTTCCTTAATTATATGATAGTCTGATTATTTCTAAGTCATCCGTACATACATTTATATGTGTGGTGTAGATATAACTATCCACTTGTTTGGTTTCCATGGAGGGCCCTAATTAACTAACCAAAATATTATAACACAACCACACAGTCATTCCACCTCATCACCAGCTTTTGCAATGAAAAGTGAAAATAATTTAGCAAACAAATTTCAACATCAGAAATTTCATTTTATCTGAATAGAGTAGTTATGTAAAGTTCATTCTGTAATTCAATGACAAGCTTAAATAATAATTCACAATCATCATTAAAACAGCTATTATAACTAATACATTTGCTCTGTAAAATTGTTCTCATTTTGTTCTACTCATGACGGAGAAAAATCCAGCCTCAGGATCTGCTGAGGAAGAGCACAAGTGAGGACAATTTTGTTCTCAGGCAGCCACTGAGCCTATACCAAAAACAGCTCCAACAACAGTGCAGAGAGGGAGGAGTTATCCTCATTTTTGCGTCTCCCAGCAAGAAAAAACTTAGGATGAACAGTTTGGCCATGGGAGGAAAGCAATTTGCTGTTAGAAAGTGAGGTCTTTCTGTCCCAGATCAATGAGTGGCTTTCCTATCATTCTATCTTAACATTGGATATGGTGTGTTCTGGAGGACCTTAAATTTATTATTTACCATCTTTAGTGATTGACACCATGTGCACAGTTGTGGTTTTGATTTGCATTTCCCTCACATCATGTGAGGTAGAATATTTTTTTATGGGTCTCTTGGCCATCAGCATGTTTTCTCTGGAGAAGTGCCTACTTAGCTCTTCTGCCCATTTTTGAGTGGGGCTCTTTGTTTTATTTTTGTTGACATGTATTTCTTTGTAGATCATGGACATCAAGTCTGCCCCTTAGCAGATAAATGGTGTGCAAATATTTTTTTCCCCATTGAATAGGGTGCCTTTTTGTTTTAGTGATGGCTTCTTTCACTTTGCAGAAGTCCCAATTATTTATATTTTCTTTTATGTTCCTTGTTGCTGGAGACAAAGCAAAGATATCTCTGAAGCCATGTTTTGCCTCCGTTTCCTTCTAAGTATTCTGTGCTTTCAGGTCTTCCAATCAAGTGTTTTATAAAATTTCAGTCAAATTTTGTATGTGGTATGAGATTGTGGTCAATTTGATTCTTTTGCATGTGAACGTCCATATAAGATTCTTCTTGTTTTTATAGTTCCCTCTGTGTTTTTCTGATAATCTGTTTACTACTGGTTTTCTGATACTATGTTTACTATTTGTTACTATCTTTGCTTCTGATGATTATTGAGGTTTGAGAATTAATCATTTTAAATTTCCCACGATTTATAAATTTTCTTATAGTTTTTACTGTACTACTTCACTATTATACTCTTTCATAGAATTAGTGTTTATTAAAGCAAAAGGGAATTTAGCCATTAGCTGAGACAAATGTTTCATTTTCTAGATGATAAAAAAGAGCCTTAAAGAACTTAAAAGAATTACAAAGCCAAGAGAGAGAAGAAATATGAAAGCAGATTTCCTGATTCTCAGTCCAGGATTCTTCCTATAACTATTTAGAAAATCATAATACAATATAGATCAATTAAATGTGAGTTAGTATGATTTTAACATAATGGATTAAGAACCACTTGCTCTGCCTGTTTGTTGAACAATTTACTTCAAGAAAAGACTTTTATTACTAAATTTTGGATCAAGTGATGCCATCGGTGAGTAAGCCATCACCGCCCTCTATTGGTTGGGTTGGGTTTTATTCCTCAGGAGTTGTCCACAACATAATTTAAAAGACTTAGATTACCGTTTTTTTTCTAAATTCCAACGAAAGACACACAGAAACCAGGACATAGAGATGTCTGAATAGTCCTTCATAGATATTACTATAGTCAAATGTACCCTCCTCCTTTAAAAGAAGTCCTAATTTCCTAGTTTTGAAAATTAGTAACTTCAACAAAGAAGACAGAACCAGAGAGGTAGAAAGACAACAGAAGTAGAGATAGATAAGCAAGAGAAATAAAGAGACAAGGACTGAAACTCATTTCTCATTTGAGTAAATGAGTATTTAATGTTTTCTTACTTTGGCATCTTCAAAAATAAATTGAAGTAAATGCTTTCTTTGTGACATCACCAGCTGCAGATTTTATAATGTGCATGTTAATTCTAGCTCACAGGACAGACTTTGTATCTTATTGAGACAAAATATAAGCTGTGAACCTAGTGAACTATAATAATTGGTTCTCCTGCTGTGAAAATGATACACTTCTATCAAAACAGATTAAATTGTGGTTGGCTGGTGTTAGCAAGAAAACTGTTGTATTCAATATAACAATAGTAATAAAACTGAAATCTAGCTCAAAATTTGACTTACAGGATAAGAAAAAATAAACAGTAATTAAGGGAAATATAACCATTACATTAGTAGCTCTTACAAATAAGAGAGAGAGAGAGAGAGAGAGAGAGAGAGAGAGAGAGAGAGAGAGAGAGAGGAAGGTAGAGAAGAAGAGGCCTAATATAAATTAAATAGCTTGTTATAAACTTCCATGACAAGAACACCTGGATATAGCCTTATATCCAGACAAATACAGAGTGAACCATCATTTCTGGATTAAAAATTCCCAAACCACGTTCCTCCCTGGTGGCGTGGTTAAAGCACAGCACTGAGAAGCGAAAGCCACTCCCACATGAGTTCGATTCCCGCCTGCCCCAGAGGTAACCACATGGCGGTGCAGACCTGTCCTAACCCGCCCACTGCTCCCCTCAACAATGTACTTCGTCCATCTGCCTGTTCTGCTCCCCACTCTGTCTCTGGTGAAGCCTCTCGCCACCCCAGAGCCTCTGGCTTGTACCTCTGTATGCACAAATAAATAAATCTTTAAAAAAAAAAATTCCCAAACCACATTCTCTAACTCTATCACCTCTCCTCCTCACTGGGCCATGAGTAATTTTAGAACAGACTATCTCATTCAAAAGTTTTACACCCAAGTTCTTGCATGGTACCTACCCTGTGGAGCTGCTAAAAAGCAGATGAGTGGCTTAATGGAAATGGTTCTGGAGTTCCTGAGATATTTGTTTTACCCCTTTCCTCTGTGGAGCAAGAATCAGGAGTCAGATGGAACATGCCCCATGAACCAAATCCTTCCTGAGGTTTAGATTTCTAGGTCCTGAATACCAGGCAAGTTTTGCTGAGCAACACCTGTCCATGAGGGAAATAGCTACCAGCCTCACACCTGCCAAGCAGAATAAACAGGCCTGCCTCTGAAGCCCTTAGGCCTTGACCCCCAGTGTTAACCAACTGGGTGAGGGGACTGCAGGCTTTCTGCAGGTAGGAAGTACGAAAAGAGAATACATTATGAAAGTTACTCCCTGGCAGAGGGGAGGAGGAATCTGAAATCTGGCTTACATACCACTAACCAAACTGAGAAGCTGGTTTGAGTGTGTTTTGCATAAAGATACTGTTGGCTCATCAAGTACCATGGTCAGAGAGCTGTGTCTACCCAAAAAGGGACCTGTGCTCATGTGAACAAAAGTTCCATGTGAACTCATGGGTCTCTACTAAGCACATTTTTTCTCAGCTCTCACTGAGAGATGAGCTTTCCTCCTTGGAGAAGAATAAAACAGCTAGGAAAGGAAGGACAGTTGCTCTCTTCTCAATACTTCCCCAAAGGTGGACAAGTTCTTTGTTGTTGTTGTTTTAATTATTGGTATTTTTATTGAGGTAAAATTAGTTACAATATTGTTTTTGGTTTATATATATAGTACATCCCCCTTCACATGTTACCACACCACATCTGCCAGCAAAACAATCATGGTCTGTGTTCTCCCTCCACCCCTTCCTTCCCCCAGATGCAGCCTGGTAGCCATAAGTAGGAAAGGAAGGGAAGAGTTCTCCCTAAGAAAAATAGGTAGGGGGAAGAGAATTAGCATTAAATGAACACCTACTATGTATATCAAGCACTAGAACACAGGATTTGAATAAGCCATTTCACATCGTCCAAATAAGACTAGAAAAATCGTATCTTCAGATGAGTATACTAGAAGATTTGGGCCTATTAGACCAGACCACACACTCAAAGGCAATGATACTTGGACCAAAGCCCATCATTTACTACTCTTCTGACAGAAAATCCTGCTAACAGTGACTTGTTCTTTACTCTTTCCAAGAATTAAAGAGCAGGAAGTTGAACAATACAAATATGATCCCAACTATGTGAGGTGAGAAATGTCATCAAGGCAGCATCCAGTTTTCAAACAAGTGCATTCCAAAAATTCATGCCAAGAATAGAACTTAGTGAATATTTTTACAAGTTATATATGAAGGTTAAGTTCTTGAGCTCACTCACACTATTGTTTTTGGTGGGCTTTAGAACTATAAGCCCGGAAATAGAGTTCCTCTAATCCTCTGTGGACACTGACTCCTACTGGGCACTCTTGCAAACAGATAAACTCCAACATGACTTAACTAGCTGTGTATAAGGGGTTGGGGAGGAGGAGTTGTAAAGCAAGCAGCATAAAAAGAAGGGTCTGTATAAGAAAAGTTCTACAAATGCAGTTGTTAAATGTTATATTGCAGAGTCTCTCAATACTAGCACTATTAATATTTTGGATCAGGAGATATCTCTAATATCTCTAATATTTTGTTATAGGAGATTGTCTGGATCATTATTGAATTCTTACCAGCCCTTCTGGCCTCATTCCACTAGATGCCAGTAATATCTGATCACCAATTTCTGTTTTGTTGTTGTTGTTGTTTTAATTTATTTCTTTTTGCATACAAGACTGGGGTGCAGGCCATAGGCATGAGAGTGGGGTGAGGTGACATGATTCACCAGAAACGAAGCAGGTAGCAGAACAGACAGATCCACCAAAATACACTGCTGAAGAGAGTGGGGTGAGGAGGGTGGAAGTGAACAGGAGAGGTCTGCTGTACCACATGTGCTAGCTCCCTGGCTGGGGATCTAACACATGCTGCAGATAGATTATAGAGCTGAAACTTAACACCTTGAGCCACTAGAGAGGTCCCTAGTTTTCTGGTCAGAGAAAAGTTCCCTGAAGGACCAAAATTATTCTTCACTAGGACATTGGAAATCAAAGCTCTCAAAACAATGTCTTTCAACCATTTCAGTCTTCTACAACTATTAAAAGCTTAAAATCCAGGTTTCTGTGGATGAATTACTAATATGCAAACAGCACATAGTATTTTTAAAAGTAAAATACTATGAGGGTTGTAAATGATTATTTTTAACACCTTTAAAGATCTAGATATCCTTAATACCGAAAAATATTTTTACATATTTTTCTTAAATAAGAAATGATTCAGGGCCCTCCCTGGTGGCACACAGGGTTAAAGCACAGCACTAAGAAGCTAAAGCCACTTCAGCATGAGTTCGATCCCCACCCCAGGGATGATCCACATGGCACAGCAGACCTCTCCTGACCCACTCACTGCTCCCCTCAACAGTGTACTTCGTCAGTCGGCCTGTTCTGCTCCCCACTGTCTCTGGTGAATCCTCTCACCGCCCCTAAACCTCTGGCCTATACCCCAGTTCTGTATGCATAAATAAATAAATCTTTTTTTAAAAATAAGGAATGATTCAAATTTGCTTTAGCATCTCAGATAAAATATAGTGTTTCCCAGAACAATCTAAGATATTCTAGGTGAATGATAATATACTTGTTTTCAGGTAGTGATTTGGCATCAACAATGGGACTTTTCTTTGGCCATAAACAGAAAATGTGGGTGTGGATATAATGAAGCAATTGTATGGTTGGAAATAGTGAACAGCACACACTCTTCAAGGAGAGAGGGTCATACTACCTTCACAACACAGACCAAGAAAACCTACATGATCTTAAGCAATGGACAAGAGTTTCAGATTCCAAAAGTACACTGAGTTCTGTACTTTTTTCTCCTATTTCACTCTCTCTGCTTTCAAATGAATAGAAAGTGAAATCTCCTTCACAGCCCATCAAGCTAATGTCCAATTGCCCCCTGAGGGAGTTTACTTCTCTTTTATTTGAAAATTAAATTTCTTATCTGATCAACATCAAAACCTCCAAAGATGAATACAGAGGCAGAGTTGCCATAGATTGCTAAATGTTACACAGAGCAGAGGAAGAAAGAAATTACAGGATTCTTGCCTCGTGAGGCCTCTAGATATAAATCCTACATCTGAAAGCTGCTGTTTGGGAACTAGTTGTTACCATTGAAGTGGCCTCTCTCCTCATTCACATCTATTAAGTTAAAACTGTCCAGGAGCATTGAGAGCATTCAAGGATTGTATATAAGCAGAATGGAGTGGTTAGAAGCTAGAATTCTGGAGTCAGATGCCCTGAATCTCATCTCTGTCACTTACTTGGGACCTTCACTTCAACCTCTGTGTGCTGACCTCTCACCTATACTGTTATCATAAAAGTACCAAATTCATAAGACGAATAAATAGAATAAATGTATTAATATATAAAGTGAAAATGTTGTCTAACACATCAAGTGCTACAAAGGGACTTGTTAAACAGAATTAAATAAAGCAATATAAAAAATAAATAAATAAAGCAATATGTCTTTTGTCTCAGGATTACAATCAAGCAATGACTGAGGGGGAAATTATGAAATAAGCTTTTGTCTTTCTTACCCACCCCCTCTTTCTTTGAGTCCCTTCTTCCTTTTTTCATGTTCCTTTACCAGGTTCCCTGATGTTAGCAGACCACAATGGATGTTATTTAACACCCCTTCTGAGGGGTATTTGCATTCCTCTGGAGATCGCAAAGGGCTGAAAAGTCAACTTAAACTAGTGGATCTGTAAAGATGGAAGGCACTGTCTTTTCAGCTGGAGAGATTCTTCTGTGCCTGCTCTGTATACTTCTGAGGCTGGCCTTCAGGGGAACAAACAGGTATACAAATTCATACCTTTGAGCTTAAAACTAAAATTATAAAATAAGCAGCCTCAAATTTCTGTCTTGTAACAGATGGCAATAGGGATACCTTCTTGAAATGAATCATTCTTAGCTCAAGTTAGAAATATAAATAGTTTTCAGATATCAAAATAAATTTTATTTTTCATGAAACAAAAAAAGTAAGCAAGATGGAATACAGTTTTTAATACTGCTTATTTTACTAGCTGTTAATGTTTACTCACTTCTGATTTTCCTGAAATTATATACACTGTGGCCTAAATGCATTTAAATTGCCTTTGAATATCACAAGCAAGACTTAATACCATGGAAACAGAACCAAAGATATGCAATATGTCTCCTCAGGGGCATAATTTGGGGCTGTAGGGACTTCTGATTGGTTGTTCCCTACTCTACCACCTTGTCTCTGAAATGCAGTCATGTTATTTGGATTTACTTTTATTTTCCAAGAAAGCACACAATTTACCAAGTAATATAAAGTGCCGATCATCCATCAAAGTCTTCCCACACACATTCATAATCATGGGCATTTCCATACATGTCAGGAAGCATGGAAGATTGATCAAGAATGATTTAGACATTTGTGCAATGGCCTATGAGTTAACCTGCACCTTATATACATTTATTGGTGGAAAAAGCATGGCCTGGTGCCCTGAAAATTGCTGCCTAAAGCCCTGGGTCTTGAGAATGTGACTTGGCAGTTGTACAATTCTGTATAAAGGGCATATGAGGTAGTAACAATAAAGGACCAAAACTGAGAAATATATAACCCCTGACTCTGTTTGTGAAGTTCTTATTATACTGTAAGAAGATAACAAGTTAGCTATTTTCACCCCATATGTAAAATAGTTACTTGCAAGAATGTAGAATTGAATAGTGGATTAAACATAAGTAAATGTATGGTATAATCATACTATACAACAATAAGTACATACAAACTATATTTAGGCTCAACAAAATGAATGAAGTTCATAATATAATAATGAATGAATGAAGCAAGATATATGGTAAGACTCCATTCATACAAAATTTACAAGCAGATAAATTAAACTATGCCATTCAGGGATATAAAATTGGTGAAATTATAACAAGATGATTAAGTCAAATGACAAGATAGTGATTACCTTTGGGGAGAGAAGGAGTCAAGTGAGTTTGTTTGCAAAGGGCCACCTTCAGATTTCTGGTTGGCAATGTTCTTTCTGATTAGATGGTGTTTTCAGATGTTCACTTCATAATTGTTTTTTAAAGACTATATTTATTTATGGATTCCCGAACTGGGGTATAGACCAGAGGTGCAGGGATGGTGAGAGGATTCACCACACACAAAGCGGGGAGCAGAACAGGCCGATAGACAAAGTACACTGCTGAGGGGAGCAGCGGGTGGGTCAGAAGAGGTCTGCCATGCCATATGGTCACCTCCGGGGCAGGCAGGGATTGACCTCATGTGGAAGTGGCTTTAGCTTCTTAGTGTAGTGCTTTAACCCGCTGCGCCACCAGGGAGGGCCCTCACTTCATAATTTTAAATGCTGGTATATTTGTTTTATGCTACTTTCTTTGCATAAAAGAAAGTTTTGTATTTTTAAACAAGAAATAGAAGAAACTCTTGAGGAAAAGTCTCTGTGTTGGAGGTGTGGCGATAGAGAAATCACCTTTTCTAGAATTAAAGGACTTTCAGGTCATTGAAGTAGGAGCTGAAGGATAGAGAAGTTAGTGAAGATCTAATTCAGTGAAAAGGAGTCACCTCTATAGTTTGATTATTTGAATTCCTCAAAGCAAGGTATTAAACAGTAGGAGTTACTCACTTAAAAAGTATGTGCAGTGGAAATGGAAGCTCTTTGCAGGTTCTGGAGGCTGGTACTAGAGGTGTCCTCTTTTAAATCACACAGGCAACTTCTGGGCTTCTGTCTCCTTAAGTCCATCCAGCATTGAGTGAGAAATCCAAGAGAGAAGTGCAAACCTGCCAACAAAGAGTTCAAGATTGCAACTTCTAGAGTTGTCCACTACTGCCATGAAGAATCATGGACAGAAATATGGTTATTCACTGGCCAATTTCCATAGGTCCATGCTTCCATGAAAGCATCTTGAGTTGAAGGGGAAAACATTTCAGGGACTGTTAACCTGAAGGCAGAACCCTAAGATTTTAAATGGGATCTAGAACATTTTCACGATATCTTGCTATGACTGATTCTCTTGATTTTAAACTACTACCCAGGAAGATTTCAATTAAGTATTATTGAGCATTCCCAAACTGACTTGGAAAGAAAATATCTAGCAACTGTTCAGTTGATTGATCAGTATGAATGATCTGTGCCACACTAAACAACCTATTAGAACCAAAAGAATATATCGATGTCCAGTATTTGAAATCATTCAAAGCTCAAGATGAGCTTTAGTTTAGTTTTGTATTCTTGATACACCATTAAACTTCAAAAGAAGGAAGTAATTATACTATGCTCTTTCACAGTAGTGCTGAGCTTGACTTTCTATACCTGGGTTATTTATAACTCTGTAGGAATGCAGGTAGGCGAACTAACAGATTCTTGTCTGGTAGAGGTACAAATGATTTCTGCCTGGTAGAACAGATAACCCCAAAGGTTATATTATGACTTTGTTGGACTTAAATTAGTTTCATATAAATCTAGAAATTTTATGTTAGCATTGTCAAAAATACTTTCTTTCTCAAATGTTATTTGGACAAGTTTTTAAATCAATTACATATTGATTTAAAAAATTAAAAAAGAGTCTTTGTTCTGTGAAAGATCATATGAATGTGATAACACACCACCTATAGGCTGAGAGAAAATATTTGCAAACCACATATATAGTACTGGTATCTAGAACACACAAAAAGGAAAAACTCAACATTTAAAAAAAAACAAATAACCAAGTTAGAAAATGGGTCAAGGTCATGATTATATGTTCCACTGATAACTGTAAGTAAACACATGAAAAGATATTCAAAATAATTAGCTATTAGGAAAATTCAAATTAACACAAGGAGTTATTACTATATACCTATCAAAATGAAAAAATAAAAAATTAATGAGAACACTTAATGTTGGTGAAGAATACAAAGAAATGGAGACTGATCAATCTTATACTGCCAATGAATGCACAGACATTCTGGAAAAGTTAGGTAATTTCTCAGAAAACTAAGCACACAAATATCATCTATACAGCCATACCATGAAATTTTACTCAACAACTCAAAGGGAAAAACTATTGACGTGGGCAATAATTTGAATCCAGGGAGTTGTACTGAGTGGGTTTAAAAGCCAATGTTAAAAGATTATATACTGTATGATTCTATTTATGTAGCCTGGAGAGGAAGGCAGGCAAGTGGGAGACCACAAGCAATAAAAACAGACAGAGTAGCCTCAGGTGACATAGGATCTTGAAAGGGGACAAAAAGGGGAGGAAGCAGATCCTGTGGAGAAGATGTGAAGAGGGCCTCTTCCACCTGAAATTTTCCCAGGATGGGGTGAACAGAATAACTGAGCATTCTAACAGGATGGCTACCTCTGAGAATGAGGAAGGAGGCAGTATGAAAAGAGTCTGTGCCCTGACTTTCACCCAGAGACCCTAAGAGTCATTGGAAAAGATGTATGAGAACTTATGTCTAAAGCTATGCAAACACATACATAGCACCATCGAAGGACAAAGATTTTTAGGCTTTCCTCAAATCTTTAGGCCTGTGAATTTCTTCAACATCATGTTTCTACCAACCTTCCCTGTTTGTGAAAGCCACAGCAAGAGTAACCTTGAATTCTAATAGCAGGGAAAAGGTCTGGGGGGGTCAATAGCATCACCTTTTCTCCAGATCACACAAATGCTTTTATTTCTTGGGGGTTGTGAGTTTTATGGGGATTGTGAGTGGAATAGTTTAATTGGTTCTGTGGGTTATAAAGACAATGAATGCTATTGCAAAAAAACATCAATGAGTAGTAATAGAAGTTACATTTTCCTCTCACTCTACCACATTAGAATGTTCCTCTTCCAGATTTTCCATAATGGTATCACACTGCTCTGACACTTTGTTTTTACTTAAATATACTGTGGGCACCTAAATGTTCCACAACATACTGGTTCCAAGGTATTCTACTGTGCAAACACACACGCAGCACTGTTATCATTATTTGGTAGAAGTAAGGGCTTATGCTACAACACGTATCAGTGGAAATTTGGCAAATGTGGACACTATTAGATTTGGATCAGTGGTATTCTCAACTCCAATAAAAAGCATTTCACAATGTAACCCTAATTCTGTTAGAAACTGGTTTTTTTTTTTTTTTTTACCAATGCTCTGATAACATAGGAAAAGCCTTGTTTCACAAAGGTTACATGAACCCCCCTAGGCTGCTGGCTTTCTCTACACATGTATGGAATCACAAATGTGTTTGTGTGTGTGTGTGTGTGTGTGTGTGTGTGTTTCAATGCCCTTTCTTTTCAAAGTGTTTGTTACTGAATTTGACAGTAGGGAAGATAAGGCAGAAGTAATGGAGTTTCTCATGCCATCGTGTTTTAATGACTTTTCAGTAATAGCATGTCATTTAGTAAGTACTGTGTGGATAAGCACCATTTGGATATTATATGGCTCAGTTTAAACAACTCCATGGCATAAGTGTTACTCCTAATCTAAATATGAGGAAGCTAAAAGGAATAGAGATTAAACTTGCCTAACATCCATATCTCTCTGACTTCAAACTGCAGGTTCTCAGCCACATTATGCTGCCTCTTAGAGCATTTTTGTGATCATTTTTATGCCCTTTACCAATATCAGATCAAATTTTATCAGAAGATAAAATTTATTTTTTATCTTAAGGAATTTAAGAAATTATCTTTACTGATCAGACTCATAATTAGTTTAAGGATCTCTACAGATACACAGTGGTCAAAGTTGCTAAAGCAGCTGCTATGCTCAAAGTTAGGCGAAAATAAAATGTTTGCTGACAAATGGATAGATGGATAAATCCTAGCTAAGGCAGTGCATGGATAAACAAATAGTAATATACCAGATTACCTTCTTAATACATTAAGCTCTTTGAGAAGGATTATGTTTTTTTAACCAACAAACCTGTGCCTCATCTAGTGTTTATCATTCACCAAGTGTTTATATGAGCACAGAAAAAGGTAGGCATTGAGCTCTGAATCCAAATTTATTGTTGGTAAGATTTGAAGAAAATGAACTATTTCAATATCTTTCCACAGAATGAAAAGTTTAAATTCAGGAGAAAGGGTACTTCAGAGGTGGTCGAAATTTTGTTAAATATGTTCTCTATGAAATAAGTACATAACTTTTTATTATAATAGTTTATTTTTACATCATTTTGTGCCTTTTTCCATCTCAGTTGTAATTCCCGTGAGCTTCCCATCACCAAATCACCCGTGTGCCATCACCATAGTCCTGTGCACTCCCCCTTCCCATTTTTGATCCCACTCCCCACTCCATCCCCTAAAATGTCTCTGGTACATAGTTGTTCATTATTATTTCCCCACCACCACACCCCCCCCCCCCAACCGCGGTCCTTTATGCTCCTGCTATGAGTGAAACCATTAGTATTTTTCTTTTTCTTTCTGACTCCATAAGCACACATTTTTATACATCTGGAAAATATATATGGTCCCCAACTTTTGATGGCTCTATTTAGGATTATTTAGCTGTACTCTGGTACAAAAGTGATATGCATTCAATAGACGCTGAACTTTGAATTTTAATATTTTCCCAGATTAGTGATTGCTATATGCTACCCTCTCATGATGCCTGGCAGTGGCAGGGCACAGCATCTTCCTATCAGCCACACGATCAAGAGAACAGTCAATACTATACAGATTGTTTTCATTTTCAGTACAGTATTCAATAAATCACATGAGACCATTTATTATAACATGGTCTTTGTGTTACAAGGTTTTGCCCATCTGTAGGCTAATGTAAGTCCTGTGAACATACTTAAGGTGGACTAGGATAACCTATCATGTAGGTTAGATATATTTTTGACTTCTGATATTTTCAATTTACAAATAGTTTACCAGATTAACCCCATCAGAAATCAAGGAGGAGCTTTATGAATTATGTCATAACTTCGTTTAAATTGTTAAAACCACTTTGGTTTTATGTATCAATGCTGGGTATATAAAGTTCCAGGGTTAGGCCCTCCCATCCATGAGCTCTGCAACAGCAGTGTGAACCTCCTTCATCTTGAGCGAAGGAAGTGGGGTTCTACACAAAGAGCTCATCTGATACTTTGGCAGAAATCTAATAAGCACCATAACCCCTGAGAGGTAGAAAAGTATAAATGATCTTTCTTGTTCTCTAGAGCCACCATTCTGCTTCATTCTATACTCATGAAAAACCTCCTCTCTTAGGTTCACACTTCATGGATTCCCTACCCACCTTGAAATAACTATTACCAAGTTTCCTACTCACACAAACTGAAACCCTCCTCTCCACATGGCTCCTTCCATTACTTTTGAAGATCTCACTATGTAAGAGCACGATACATCCTAGATCGTTATATCTTAGTTCCTCAACCTCCCAATCCCTAATGATCTCCATCCTCGTTATCCAAGAACATCATCACACCTGTTACTGTCACCCCTAGAAACTCGTCACCTCACAAGTCACAGCTTTAAACTTACCATTTCTCATCTGACTTCTTCCAACTTTCCTACTTCATTTAGCTTTTATGATCCATAGATCCCTTTATCTTTTTTTTTTTAATCATACTCTTAATCCTCCACTCCCTTAGCCAACTCAGATTCCTGGGCCCATCAGAACAACTGACTTATTGCAAATACATTGGTCTTTCTTACCAAGCCGCTTCTTTCACAGAATCTGCCCATGAGACCTCAGGCCCAAATGAACTCTACCATCTTTCTCTCCTGTGTCAGTACCTCAGCAATTGAGTGCGCTCATAAAAATCACAAAGCCGGGCCCTCCTTGCTGGCGCAGAGGATTAAAGCACAGCTCTAAGAAGCTAAAGCCACTTCAACAGGAGTTTGATCCCTGCCCCGGAGGTAACCCACATGGCACTGGAGACCTCTCCTGACCTGTCCACTATTCCCCTCAACAGTGTACTTCATTGATCTTCCTGTTCTGCTCCCCCACTCTGTCTCAGGTGAATCCTCTTACCGCTCCTGCACCTCTGGCCTGTACCCCAATTCTGTATGCATAAATAAAATAAATTAAAAAAATTACAAAGTCAATCTAGATTGGTATCACAATAAAATCTCAACTGCAATTTTTAGCAGGTGTCTACAAGGCCCAGAAATCTTACTTTGTTCTCTAGAAACCTTGCATTTCCTTTCTCTGAAAGTATTTCTCTGACTCCTTTCCCTTCACTCTCAGAAGACCATCTACTATTCCTAACAGTATAGATTTGTCCTTTATAGAATCCTAATTTTATTTCAGTGAAAAGAAATCACATGGGGCTAAGTCAGCAGTTTTTAGCTTGTGTTATGTGAACCTTCAGGAGAACACAAAGACTTACAAAGTAATATAAGCACAAAACCATAACTACCTTTTGTCATTTTTTCTGAACAGATTCACCTGAAAGTAACTTATTCGTCCTCCATGCTCACCTCCTCTTTCAAAATTCTCCTTCATTGTAAAAAAGGAATTCGTACAACTTATATTTTAAAAATCATGCTGAGAGAAATCATAGGGAGATATAAACTCTGATGAACTAAAAATTAAAGAATATTTTGAAATATTTACCTAAAACTCATGAAACGGTTCATGTTTTTATAACATATTTCCATTAAGAATGGAATACAGTGGAGCATTTGGCCTACTTTGGATGTTTCTGATTTAAGATAAACTGTACAATGTGACAGTAGGATTAATGATGATTTTCATTTAGTGCACAGAAGTTTCAGTATTTCTCCCTGTCTTGAAAGTCATATGTTCAAGCTTGTAAAAAGTATGCTGAGAAATACCATCTTTATCAAAGTTAATCTCTGTGAATCTTGTCCTTCACAGTAGTGAGAAAGTGTTGGACAAGTATTTTTCTTTTTTTAGTATTTATTTTTGTGTAGAAGACCTGGGGTGTCAGTAGAGGTGTGGGGGAGAAGGGTGAGGATTCACCAGAGACAGAGCAGGGAGCAGAACAGGCAGATTTAATGATATACACTCCTAATGGGAGACTGGAGAGGTCTACTGTACCATAAGTGGGTTAGCACCCTGGCCAGGGATTGAACTCAGGCTATAGTGGTAATAGCTCTGAGACTTAACTTGTAGGCCACTGGGAAGCCCAACTATTTTTCTTTATCTGTGTCTACAATTATGTTTCAAAGACATATTTTGTTGTATTGCAAAGAGGGAGAAGTGAAAACGTCTGTGCTGACTTCCAACAGGTAAATAATAAAACAGTTAAACAAACAAAAATACTGACCAGAGTTAACATTTTAGTTATTGAAACTGGTAGGAAAACATTTTCACTAATATTTATCCAAAGATTATTGGATATTGTAAATCCATATTCATTCTTCCTTAAACAAACACCTCATATGACAGTCTGCATCAAACACTTCTCTGCTAGTCCATTTATGCCAACCTTCTCCTAGCATGCTTTGGACTCCTTCAACAGCAATATGCAGTGGATTCTATTATGCATTTGGTAATTAGTGCTGCATAGTGAACAACCCTGAGGGCACCATTTCCATGCAACCCTGTTATCATTAACAATCCTTTTGTAAACCTGAATTTATAAGGTCCCATCCCTTCTGTCCCTCTTTCTCATTTGTTTTCTATAACTTTTCACAAAATAGATTCAGCAGCAGTATGAAAAGTAAAATTTCCATTTCTACACAAGTAGAGACCATGAATTCACTTTACATAGACTAGGACAAAAGCTGGTTACTTCCTCTCAGCTAGATGTCTCAGCTAGAAATTTCATCTTTTTCAATCAAGAAATGGAATTATTTATCTATAAATTGTAAATTCTCAGCATCTGCTTCTTGATATAACTTTCATCTTCCTAAGATGAAAAAAATTAGGCTAAAAAATTTTAAATTGATCTGAATATACATGTTTTTATTTAGAACAAGAAAGGAAAACATAAAATAAATAATTTCCAATATTACAGTGCTTTAACAATTTGAACCAAACTTAGCTCCTTAAATGAGGTGACTTTAAGTGAAAAAGAGATTGGTATATAGTAATTATAATAGTCAGTTAGTCTAGTGAAATTAATAGTCAAAAGAAAAGACATTTCAAAAGGCCTTCTTTTTTTTTTTTTTTTTAAAGATTTATTTATTTGTGCATACAGAACTGGGGTACAGGCCAGAGGCTCAGGGATGGTGAGAGGCTTCACCAGAGACAGAGTGGGGAGCAGAACAGGCAGATTGACGAAGTACACTGCTGAGGGGAGCAGCGGGCGGGTCAGGAGAGGTCTGCCACGCCATGTGGTCACCTCCGGGGCAGGCGGGGATCGAACTCATGTGGAAGCGGCTTTAGATTCTCAGTGCTGTGTTTTAACCCGCTGCGCCACCAGGGAGGGCCCCCTTCTTTTTTTTTTTTATTACAAAGTTTATTTTTACATCATTTTGCACATTTTTTTTTCCATCTCGATTGTAATCCCCGCGGGTTTCCCATCACCAGATCACCCCTGTGCCACCACCCTAGTCCCATGCATTTCCCTCCCTTCCACCCCACCCCGTTTTTGATCCCATTCCCCACTCCGCATGATCTTTTCCAGCTCCATCCAAGTTGCTGCAAAAGACATGTGTTTCTCTTTTTTGGTTGCTGAGTAATATTCCATTGTATATATGTACCACATCTTCAAAAGGCCTTCTTAATATTTTCTCTCAAATGTTTAGAAAATGAATTATTCTAATAGCTGGTTAATATATTTATTTACAAATCAGGCAGGTTCCAATTTTTTCTTCTTAATAGAATTGAAAGAGGGTCTAATTGAGTATGATAGATAGCTAAAAATAATCTTGATTATAGATAACTGGAATATTTGTTATTTAACTCAGAAAGAATGCAGAGTTGAGTAGTTAGGTATGACATAACTTCTTTTATTACTAACACCCTATTTTATTTGCATGAACAAGTTTTTTGTCAATTTGTTTTATTATTTTATCTATAAAACAAAAATAGAATAGATTTAAAACTAAAGCCTATTTCTTTCAAACAACAAATGGTATCATCCATGGATAAATAAAGTCATATTTTAAAAGCCTATCAGTTTCATTAAAAGAAGCATTCTACTAATTTTTCCCTTTTATGTTTAATAAATATTTTCATGATATATACATTTTAATAAATCAATCCAGAATCACAGGCTTCTCAGAATTAAGATGTACAAAACTATACTCTTAATCTTTACCCACTCAAATGTCCTCCCTCTGTGTAGGTTAATTCTTGCAAGAATTCTAGGTAAATCATAGCACTTACCTTCAGTCTCATCTCTCTCATTCAACCCCTAACTTCAATCCCAAATAGACCATTACCAAGAATACAGTTTATACCTCTAAAATGTTCTCTGTATCAACCTACTTATCTTTGTTTCCACTCTTAACTGCAATTCAAACCACCAGACTTATAATAGCTCTTTAACTGATTGCCTTACATCCTTGCTCTAGTCCATTCTTCATATAAGAACCAGAGTAATGGTGGAACATTTCAATTTAATGTCATTTTCCAATTTAAAATCTTTAAATGGCTACCCGCCCATTGCACTTTGATAAACTCTGCTCTTTAATTTTGTCTTCTATTAAGCCATTTAACAGCTTCTACAAAGCTGTTGTATAATTTACTTCCCACCTACCATCCCAATTACATCATGTCTTTCTTTTTGGTTCACTGTGACCCAACCACGTTAGCATACTTTAGGTTTTTTGTGTGTGCCAAGTTCTTTGATTTTTCAAGGAATGATCAATGTACAATATACTTTGCTAGGCATTGCCTTATAGTCCAAATTTAAATGTTATTTCCTCAGAAAGTTCTTTCCTAATAACCCACTGCAAGTTATACCCTATTGTTATTTATATACAATGTTTATCATTAACCATATGCAAAAAAAGTGCATGCAGCACTTTTTTGTTACATAAAACAGAGCTGCTATGAGTTTCATGTGTGCACACGTGTGTGCAAATTTCTCTAAAGCAAGATTTTCAAATTTCAAATTGCTGTCTAGTAATATAATTTCTTAAAAGATGAAAGAAGGCCCTCCCTGGTGGTGCAACGAGTTAGGACTCAACATTGCAATCGAGCCACAGCCACCTCAGTGCAAGTTCAATCCCCAGGCCCGAAGGTGAACCACATGGCACTTGCAGACCTCTCCTGACCCGCCCACTGTGCCCCTCAGCAGTGTACTTTGCTAATCTTCCTATTCTGCTCCCCTCTCTGTCTCTGGTGAATCTTCTCACCACCCCTGCACCTCTGGCTTGTACCCCAATTATGTATGCATAAATAAATAAATAAATCTTAAAAAAAGAAAAGATGAAAGAAAAGTAAATATAAACGAATAGAATGGAAATACTAGAGTGCATTGCATGTTACAAGGTAAACTTTGTTTGATAAAACTTTTATTTCAGATTGTGTGTGCTTGTATTTTTGGATCACAAGGTAAAACAGATGTATTACTGCTGGTCAAAGTCAAAAAAGATTGCAAAGCCGCTGCTCTGGGGCCTAGTTTAGGAATGGATTTATTAGACCATAGTATTCAATTTTAATTTTAAACACAAATATAGATAACCAAAAGCTCAAATAGCACAAATACACACACTGTACTTTTGGTTTACTCATGCTAGTTTCCATAAATTTCACTGTTCATATTAACAGTGCCTATTTTTTTAAGGTGAGAAGTCTTAGAGTAAAATATCTTATAAATATTGTATAAGAGATAAGCTATTTATGTAGAAATCAGTGTTGTGTAAGCCCACAGAGCAGTGACAGAAACCAGGAGGTCTGAAGTTTCAGCTTGCATTTTCTTTTCATAACTATCCACATCACCAATTTACATTATGACTAGAAATAAATCCTCCATGTTTATTTAAACACAAAAAGTACAGAACATATTTATTTTATTGTATAAAACTCTACTGGAAAAATTCTGACTGCTTAGGATAGTAATCCTCAATCCATGGACAAAATACCATCTCCATGTGCTGTTTTCTATTCTCAGTTCCATTTGGTGCACTGCTGCCCTTTAACCTACCTTTACTGCACAGCAAAGATCTGTAACTGTGCCAATCCTACCAAGCCAAAGCAGACAGCTGCCCCTGTGCAGGAACTGAAGGGCATTCTACCCTGAAATGTCTTAGTTCTTGACTTCCCACCATTACAGTGTTTTGTAATGGATCCAGCCAGAAGACTCTTATTAAAACCCAAATACTTTACTATCCAGGAAGAAGTTACATGTTTAAACAATTATCCAACAGTCAGTAAACTGGGTTTATAGGGTTACTTTCAAAAATAGGGTGCGGAGCTCTTCCTGGTAGTACATAGTCTCAGCACTATTAAGTTAGCAGCATCCACTGCAGCACAAGTTTGATCCCCAGCCAAGGTGCCACCCACATGGCACAGCAGACCTCTCCTATCTCGCCTGCTGCTCCCCTCAGCAGCATATTTCACTAGATCTGCCTGTTCTGCTCCCCACTCTGTCTCTGGTGAATCCCCTCATTCTACTTCCCCAGCCTTCACCCCCTGCATCTTGGCCTACACCCCAGCTCTTGCATGCATAAATAAATAAAATAAATCTTAAAAAAAAAAAAAAACTAGGGCAAGGACTTTGGATGAATGGGAAGGAAATAAATTAGATTCTGGGGCAGGCTGTAATGGGAAGCAGCATTTCAACCCAATTCTCATACTTCATCCATTGTGAGGTTTCAGGCGCCATCCTCACACTCATTCAACACGGCTTCTCAGAAGTCAATATTTGGAATATATAACAAACAAGTTCAGACACCTGTCTGGTTTATGCTCCCCTTTTTGTTTCTATTGTAATTATCTTTTGGATTGGTCAATCTTCTTTCAGCCAGTTTTTTGTTTTTGTTTTTATCAAATCCAAACAGATATTCTACTTGAGCAAAACCAGTTCTGCCCTGTGGCCTGGCCAACAACAAAAAGGAATGATGCATTGCAAAAGCAATGAAAGGAAACAAAACCTGACAGAGAACAAGCCATTTCTTGGGATCCATCAGCCTTACCTATGTTGCTGGAGTCATTTTTTATTGAATTATGAAAAACAAAATCTCTCCATAGTTGATGTAAGTAAAAAATCTTTTGGTAAGAATAGCAATCAAGAGAACATAGGTGCAGTTTGGAATTCTGTGCCAAGATTCATTTGTGAGAGCTGAGTTGTGAAAAGCCTACCTGCCTCATATTTACACGACTTGACTTGATTTTGTCCCCAGATAACCAGGGTCTCTGTGTTTGAAAGCAGGCTGGAGATATATTGAGTTCCTCATCTTCAGAGCCCACAACTTATATTCCCCTAATCACTTACTCCCTGGCAAAGTTTTGATTATGCTCATTCAAAACTTAGCTATGGACCTCTTTTTGCCCTTAGAATAATAGCATTTAGAAGAGCACTAGCATATTGAACTTTTGAAGTTCCATGAAGGCACCACTTATTTATTCTTTCAACAAATAGTTATGGGGACCCAGTATTTGCCAGGAACCTTCATGAAACTTACATTTTTAAGCAATGTTCACTCCCCCCTCAAATTAAAGCATAATAAATTAATAGATGTTAATAAAATAAATACACAACCAAGCATATGACTGAGCGGGGAAGCCCTGAAAGTTTCTCTTCCAGATGACTGAGGGCATGTGCAAACTAAAGGAAAAGGCAAGGGGCTGGAGAGAAGAGCGTTCTAGGAAGAGACAAATATCCTACAAAGAAAGAAAGCATGGTGCTATTCAAGGAAATGAGTGAGCACATTCTACCTGTTGGAGGTTGAGGAGGTAGGTAGAGGCCACATCATGTCAGGTAGTTGGCTGAGGAAGGATTTATTGTTGCCCCAGGGTACAACTAAATCACATCATCTCTTTTCACTGGGAACTTGCCAGGTCCTGGATGCAGACTACACTGGGTCACTTAACAGCAGGCATTAGTGTCCTCATTTTCTAGAAGGGGAAGCAAAAGTCAGAGAAGCCTTCCCAAGAGCATACAGCTACTGAGGGGCAGAGGCAGGATTTAGACTCAAGTCTGAGTTTTAGACATATGCCAAGCTCTCTAAGTCACATGCCAAACTGATGACCTCCTAAAGATAGGTGCCTGCTCAGAAGGCCTGTGCCATTACATGCTTTATCTCCAGACCACCTGGTTTCTGAAGGCTTCTGTAGGTTTCTAGTCCCTGTGCCCCAAGGAGAGCACAGCCAGAGGATTAGGAATGCGAAGTTGCCTTCAATACTAGAAAGCGTGGGGGTAGGACATTCAGGACCAAGATAAGATTCTGAGTTCCAAAGGTAGACACAAATTTCCATTTCATGCTTTAAAAAAGGTTGTATTTCCAAATACAGAAAATAAGGTTGGAATTCCCTTTGGAAGTCTTGATTTCCATGTGCTTCTGAGTCCTGAAATGTGGCAGTGGCCCATAGACACTCCAGGAGCATAAATCTAGGCCCCCTCCAGGAAGCTCCAGAGCCTCTCAGAGAAAAGGTGACATGGATGCAGCTGAGAAGATTCACAGTCGCCAAAGAGTGCTTGCAGCTGGAGTGTGAAGAGAAGAGGAGCTGCTTTCAAGGAGTTGGTTTTCAATCTCAAAATGAGACTGCTTCATCTATGGAGTAAAATTTATCTTCAAAATGTCTGCCCTACTTCTCTGGATTTTTTTGACTACAGAATGACAAATGGAGCCAGAACCCCATCTCCCTGACATCTTTCACACCATACAATCATATGGGATTATACCTATGCACATACGCACAGAGTATCCTTCCATTTCAGCACACTCGCCTCTGTTACCCTAATAGTCATTTGAGTTTCAAGAGTCCTGGGCCTCATATCTGACAGTGATTCTGGCTGAAGTTGCTCAAATGAAATATCATCTATAGGCATGAAATAGCCCTTGTTGTGCTGCCTCAGCTAACCGCACAAAGAGCTACTGGCCTACTCAGGGAGATACTGGCTGACCCCAAGGATAAAACTAATTCTTATAAGTTCCACTTGGTTTCTGAACATCACTGCCCAAAAGGCAACTTCTTTCTAGGGCACGCACTTTAGTCACACATACATCTTTAAAAAATGATTCATGACCTTGATATGTGATCCTGGAGAAGACATTCAAATTCAGAGGTTTTCACATTTGTAAAATAAAGGCCTAATAGTTTCAGCTAGGATTGTTATAACGACTAAATGAATATATATAAGTAAATCAGTCGCTTTTGAGTTTGTGATTATCAGTATTGGGCACATGGTAAATCACTAATAAATAGTAGCATTAGGGATTTCCAAAGATAGAAAGGCAAGGGTCCAAGAAGGACTAAGAGGAGAAAATGTGTAGCAGTGTAATCTCTGGTCTGGTGATCCTGCCCTTTCCTACTCCGATCTTCAGCCAGATCCAAGGGTCTCTGAATGAACTGACAAAAGAGGCCTAGGATCTCAGCTATTTCTCCTGGGTCAGGATATAACACCAGGATTAAGGTCACGTGTGAGGGGATAGCAGATGAGGAATTATACTCACAGTAGTCCTGCTTCATCTTTTCTTGAATGTTTGATTTTAGGAAAATCACTACCCTCTCCACATTTACTTCTATATTTGCAAAGTGAGAATATTAATGACACCTATCCCACAGAATATTTGTGCAAATTACTGAGATAATGTAGAAAAGGTACTTTAGGATATAGTTATATTTTATGATAGAGAAAGAGGAGTGATTGTTCATAAATTTAGCCTCTGCTGGAAGACTGCCAGTAACAATGAGTTCACAGAAAGGTGATTATTGATCTAATTGTTTAAAGTTTTACTTTTTTTTTCAAAGATTTATTTATTTGTGCATACAGAACTGGGGTACAGGTCAGAGACTCAGGGATGGCAAGAGGCTTCACCAGAGACAGAGTGGGGAGCAGAACAGGCAGATTAGTGAAGTACACTGCTGAGGGGAGGAGGGGGCAGGTCAGGAGAGGTCTGCCACGCTATGTGGTCACCTCTGGGGCAGGCGGGAATGGAACTCATGCGGAAGTTGCTTTAGCTTCTTAATGCTGTGCTGTAATCCACTGCGCCACCAGGGAGGGCCTAAAGTTTTACTTTTACCGTAAGTGTATGCCTATCATTACCTTAATCCTGACTCGGCTTTTACAGGGCCAACCCGACTCCTAAATCAGAGTATCCAAGATCAAGACTTGAATAAGCTTGTATTTCCCTCCACCACCACCCATAGAGACAAAGAATTGCCTGGAATTGGGTCAGAGCAATCTGGAGGCTAACAATGACATGATCAAGTTCTGAGGGTGGCAAAGATGATATCAATCAGTGAGATTTAAACTCTACTCTGAGATAGAAGTTTGGCTAAATGGAAAGAAAGGAAACATATCTGGTTTAATTTTGGTCTCTCTGACTTACCATTCAAATGACCAAACTTCAATTTATTACTCTGTCATTTTAAGATATCTCTGAAGTATCTTGGGGGAGGAACTAAGGAAATGACCTTAGCAAAGTTGACTAGAGAACTGGAGAGAGTAAACACCATCAGGCTCGGAGACTGTCAAACAGGTACTCAGAATACAGCGAGAAGTAAATGTGACTTCCCTACCATAACTCCTCTTAGCTGGCACCTGAAAGACTTGTGCTAAAATGGGTATATTCTAAAACAATGAGAAACTTTAGTCATTACTTAGTTTGTGATACAAAAGGGATTCAGGTTATAGGTCAAGAAAGCACCTTGCAACATATTAAGTTATTTAAATGGAATATTAAAGTATTTAAAGTATAAAGTGTAAGCAATACAATTATAGGCAAATACACTGACTTCTATTATTACATTTTTTTTCTATGTTCTTTGTCTTGAACATATTTATATATTTTCTTACACTGTTATTTCATATAAAGGTAAGCTATTTCCCCAAGTTGATTAGGAGATCCTAGAAAGAAGGGAATCTATCCTATGCAACCTGACATAATAGATTTCTAGGTATTTAGCATGTACTCATCAAATACTTGATGAAATGATGAATAATGTGAGAAATTGTAATTTTTGCTGGTAAATCTAGGTCTAAGATAAGGTGGACTTGCTTGGAGAGTACAAGCCCCGTGGGTCAGACTATGACAAATTCTCCTTAGGAAGCTCCAATAAGTTCTATTACTGCCATCACCTGAGTGACAGGTTATATGGGTCTTCAGAAACCAGGCCCATGGGACTCACATTCTCTTCCCCTTTTGCTCACAGTGCAGCACTGTCAGTTAAAGGATACATACTTTTCTTAAAGGGCAGATTAGGTTACAAGTGTACACTGTGTCCACTACTAATTCACTGGGCACAGGTCTTCGGCAATAAACAATCTTCTGACTGCTACCAATTTAGGCTCCTTCTTAGCTCAACCCTTTGATTTTTAACCTGTTTTCCCTTTTCATTTCTCTCTTCATTGTAACATAATTGATATATAGCATTATTTTAGCTTTAGGTGTACAAGATATTGGTTCAATATTTGTATATATTGCAAAATGGTCACCACAGTAAGTCTACTTAACATCCATCCCCACAGTTAAAAACATTTTGTTTATAAACTTGTAAGTTGACCCCAGATCTAAGGCACAGCAGGGAAAGGGGTGGAAGAGGAATCAAAACAGGAGGGAAGAGCATGAGGAATGGTGGTGACAGATCATAGGTGCTTTGGTGGTAGGAGAACTATGGGAGAAATCAAATTCTATACAAAAAAATAATGATTTATAAGAAAATAATTTAAATTTTTTGCTTATTATAAGAAGTTTCAATATTACTCTCTTAGTAATTTTTAAATATACAATATTTTCAACTACGATAACTATGCTATACATTACATCCCCGGGACTTATGTATTTTATAACTGGAAGTTTGTTCCTTTGACCTCTTCTTTACCTGTCTCATCTACCTCCCATCCTGTACTCAATCTGTCTTGATAATTTGTCTTATTTCTGTCATTTTGTTTTTATTATTCCTGATTTACTAAGTTACAGAATAGCTTGCTTAGGATCTGAGCTCCTCTTCTGGAATTTTCTCTCCTTCTAACCACAGGAACTCACCATTAGCCAATATCCTTAAGTGCTACTTATGATCTAAGGCTTGAAATGAAGGCTCAGTGCTTTGGCATGTAAGGTTCAGAAGTCCTCCAGTGGCCTAACCACAAGCTCCCCTTCCTGCTCTTGCAATATGTGTGGATAAGGTCTCCTAGCAAAACCACCCTTCGTTAAAACGACCAATTGCAGTGTTTGTTTCTTCATGAGGAGCCAGGTTCAGTTCCCTACCAACTCACAGATTTATCCAAACAAGCCCATCACATCCTTCTATGGGATTCAAGGAACACCATATCCCTTTGATATCACAAAATCTCCCTGCCATAGTCTCTACTTTTCACCCTGTCCCCATGGCCTGCCTGCATGGCATGCAATCACCCCCTGCCCATAAACTGCTGTTGATCTCACCTATCTGGTATCAGGGGTCAGGCTGGGAATCCTTCTCTCCTCAATGCTGTGAAGACGATTTTAAGTGGCTATGCTCACACCATTCCTGAAGTAAACCCCAATGTTAGAAATTCTCCTGACTGTCACCGTGGTCCCTTTTTCTCAGTATTCCTATACTGTACCTGGCCCTTGCAAATTACTAGCTCCTTCAGCTGCCCTTCTGGAGCAAATGTGTTGCATTTCCTCTTCTCCACCTTCAGCTCTTCATGCTCAGCAAGTTACCAGCTTTTACAATACCAGCAACAACATGGGAGAGCTACAGAAACAACTTTATTCAGCTCAATAAAATGTAATTAAATATTTCACTTTCTTTTTCTGGCAATAATGTTCTATGAATCCCCTTTAATATATTTTTTAAAGATTTATTAATTTATTCATACAGAACTGGGGTACAGGTCAGAGATGCGGAAGGTGAGAGGATTCACCGGAGACAGAGTGGGGAGCAGAACAAGCAGATCGACGGAGT
>NW_004567114.1:31335258-31361117 GCF_000260355.1 Condylura cristata | reverse complement strand
CTGCTGAGGGGAGCAGCCGGCGGGTCAGGAGAGGTCTGCCACGCCATGTGGTCACCTCCGGGGCATGCGGGAATCGAACTCATGCAGAGGCGGCTTGAGATTCTCAGTGCTGTGCTTTAACCCGCAGCGCCACCAGGGAGGGCCCCCCCTTTAATATTTTATTATATACATCTCACCACTCTGAGAGTCATCCACACATATTCTGAGTGTGAAAGGGAGTTTTTGCAATGGAGACTCAAATGTCCAATAGTTACAGTAGCATATCTTTAAAATAGTCACTAGTCTCAGGGAGAAACCACTTTGGCTTTTCTATTTGTTTTTTCACTTCCTTGCAACAGGTAAACAGGTTAAAACATGGTCACAGTTAGATTACTAACTGACTAATGTACTTCTAATCAGCAGTGGATTTTACCATGTCTTCCAGAGTAATAAGGGGAGAGGACACCTATCTTGCATTGCCTCAAATGAATTTTGCAGATTCCTCCCAACATGGAAAAAAGTGATAGACTTAACTTTAAAATATAGGCAAGCCAGATTGAGTCACTTACATGTGGAATGTAAAGAAAAACAAAGGGTCAGACAGTAAAAAGCCCTAGAAATCTGATTGTGGAATTGAGGCTACAAAAGGGAAAGGGAGGAAAACATTAAGGAGGGGGCAAGATGGAGTCTGGTGAAGGACTGTGAGTGCCTCGGTGAAGAGACGCATCTGAGGAGATAAGACCCTGTGCCTCTGAATAACATACACTGTTGTAAACCAATGTTAAAATAAAAGTAATATAAAAAAGATAAGCTTCTGCAGGCAAAAATGTTTAATTCGGAACTGAAATTAAGGTCAAATTGGATGAAGACTAAGCATGCATAGTTGTCAATGTTTCATAGTCCTTAAAAGAGGGCTTGACAAAAAAAAAAAAGATTTTGTCCCAATACAGAACTAATAATTGCAATAGAAAAGTCAAAAGTTATTATGTAGTTAACAAAAGAAGAATCACAAACTATCAATAATTCTATCCAAAATGTCCATATTCTCTAGCAAACACATAAATGCAAATTAGACTAAGGTACTATTTTTGCCTCTCAAAGTAGCCATGAAGAGACTCTCCCTACCTTGCAGGGCTCATCTGCAGACAGCAGATACTTTCATTCCCAATCCCTAGGCTCAGGTTTTCAGATGTGAGGACCCAAGACAGCTTGCCTGTTGTTCATACTGAGAAAATGAGAGAGAGGAGGACTCTTTCTAGCCAAAGTAGCAACAACCAGTTTCCAGGATCAACCAGGCAGCGGTGCCAGCATGGTATCTGATGTCCAGTATCCATTATCTAGGCCCAGTGCCAGAAGTGGCAGCAAGTAATTGTTGGTTCCCATTCAGCCTTAGCAGCTATGGCAGAAGATTGCTGTGCTGAATTTGTGGTGAGGCCCCAGCTGGGGCTCTGATGGCCTGGCCTTCCTATCCATTTTCTAAGCCTGAGGCTCTCACTTTCCTGACAAATCTATGGGCCATCCAACACTTGTAATAATTCCTGTGGAGGTTTTTGTTGCTTGACTGATACAGTAATAGAGAGAGAAAGATCTCCAACCTAATAAATTCACTTCTCTGGACATATCCTAAGTAAATAACTAGAAATATGCATAATTACATAAAAGGATATTTTTGCTAAGTTCCCTTAGAACAGTAAAAAATATGTAAGCAATCTGATTGTTCTATCATAGAAAGTTAAGTGGGTCATAATACATCTATAGCCATGAAATATTATATAGTAACTGAAGTCATGTTCTGAAAGAATATTAAAGATGAAACCTTCTTAATATTCATAATATATTAAGTTTATAAAAAACAAAATGTTTAATAGGCTCTCCTTGGTGGTGCAATGGGTAAAAACACAGCACTGCAAGTAAGCCATAGCCACTTCAGTGAGAGTTCAATCCCCAGAGGTGACCCATATGGCACAGCAGACCTCTCCTGACCAGTCCACTGCTCCCCTCAGCAGTGTACTTCAGAGATCTGCCTGTGCTGCTCCTCACTCTGTCTCTGGTGAATCCTCTCACTGCCCTGCACCTCTCGCCTGTATGCATAAATAAATAAATCTTTTTTTTTAAAGTTTAAGTCCATTATTTCATCAATAACCAAAATATTAACAGTTTCTTTCTCTTGAGTAATATGGGGTCTGGGATTACTGGTAAAGTAATCCCTATTGATTATCTATTGACTATCTTCTAATCTAATAATGAACATTTTTTTTTGAGATCAAACAAATAAACAAAATCTAAAGAAAACTTATTTATCTGAAATTTTATAGTGGGATAACTAATCTTTTGTTTGGTTATATATTTGTTTTTTGAAGTTTTGTAAAGGATCTTCATCTGACAAAAGACAAAGGAAAATTTAACAAGCTTCTGAGGAATTTTAATACCCTATTTTCTGTATATAAACGGAACATTTGCATCCCACCCCAAGTCATATGTTGAAATGCTAAGTCCCAAAGTAAGGGTGTTAGGAAGTGGAGGCCTTAGGTAGATGATGAGATCATGAGTGGATGAGTGTCTCTGGATGAGAACCTGGAGAGTTCTCTCTCCTTCCACCATGAGGACAGAATAAGAAGATGGCTGACTATGAATGAGGAAACAGATTCTCACCAGACACCTATCTGCTGGCAACTTGAACTTCTCAACTGCCAAAAATGCGAGAAATAAATTTCTGTTGTTTATCACTCAAGCACCCAGTAAGTAGTACTCTGTCATAGCAACCTTATATAAGATACCAAATATACCTTTTCACAACTGCCCAAAGAGCTATCTCATGAAAACAATAGCTTCAACTTAGGAACTTTGATTTAAAAAAATAAAATAGCCTGGAATTCATCTATCCACTTAAAGCAAAATCTAGGGAACACAAATCTATCATCCTTTTCCAATGGAAAAATGTTAATTGTCTTTGTTTTGTGATATTACTCTTAATAACTCTTATTACAATGACAGGATCTTTACAGTTTATGAAGTCCTCATACTTCCCCACACATTATTATTAAGCTCACTTTACTGGAGAGAAAATCAAGCCCTAGAGAAATTAGTGATTGAACACCTCATGTTTACTATGCAGCAGAACTGGGTCTGGAAATCAGGTCTTCTGCTCTTTTGACTATTCCTAGAGTATCAGAGGAAAGTGACTGAGAACTTGGGCTTTGGAGCCAGACAAATCTCTATGTACCCAGCTCTGTCCCTATATAACTGTGAACTTGGGGAAACTGTCTTGACCCTCTCTCCCTTAGTTTCCATATCTGTGAAGCAAAGATAAAAACACTTATCTTGGGAAGTCTCAGTGAGACTATAAAGTGACTGATTATTACCCCTCATTTCCTTGACATGTCTTGGAGTTTTCAGTCTCCCAACACCTACATCCCTGTCATGGGTTGAATTGTGTCCCCTCAAAATCCTAGCTCCTCAGTGTCTCAGAATGTGTCTGTATTTGGGGACATAGTCTCTAAAGAAGTAGTGAAAGTTAAATGAGATCACTGGGGTAGATCCTAGTCAGTGTGACTGGTATTCTCATAAAGATGGAAATTTGGAGACAGAAACACACACAAAAAGAACATCGTGTGGACATGATAGTTATGCTGCAACAAATCAAAACTATCAGATGTTAGAAAAAAAGCTAGTGCTTTCTTGAGTGACTTGAGGGGCCATAACCCAACTGACACCTTAATTTCAGACTTCCTGCCCACAAATGAAAGACAACAGATTTGGGTAGTTTAAGCCAGCATTTTGTTTGGACTTTGTTTTGGTAGCCCTGGGAGACTAATACAATTCCCTACTTAGTATGATACTAGTATAACTGCATCAGTACTTATTTACAGTCCCATTAGGGTATTTTAGTTGTTGTTGTTTTTTTTTAACCATAACTGGATTGCAATCAGCTGCCCTGTGATGTGTTCTTGCATTCATGTTCATTTATCAGGAAAGGTCATGAAATGAAAACATAGAAATCTTGAAGAAGATTTTACAAAAAATTGGTCTACTTATAAAAGTCTCATTAAAAATATACCTTAATCATAAATAAGCGTGATGTTGCCATTTAAAATTAGCTATCCACTTTATTGGAGTGGCTTCTCTCTTCAACCTATGCTTATTTTGGAGCAATAATTTCTAAACTAGAATTTCTGAGATGAAGCTCAGGAAAATGTATGTTTAAAAAACTTTCCAAGTGATTTAATGCTCTCCTGGTTGATTTGGAGGGAGGGGGGTGGGAGGGGAAAAGGATATTTGTTTATATTTGAAAATATCCCCTGATCACAATAAAGAGCAAACCAAGTATATGTATTGATTTCCTATTACTGAGGAATTAGTTACCTGAGTGCTTTAAAACAACATATATTTGTTATCTTTCAGTTTGGAACATGTTACGAACATGTTTGGAAATGTTACGATCTGTATGTTTTGCCATGTTTCTTCTGAAAAGGTCTAGGGGAAGAAATAATTCCTTGCATTCTCCAGCATCTGAATGCTGCTGTGATACAGGCAGACGGCCCTTCCTTTTACCACCATGGCCTTTGGTTCCAACAACACTGACTGCCCCTCTCCAGTTAATCTTCCTACCTCAATATTCTTAACTTAATGACACCCACAAAGTTACTTTTGCTATGAGAGGTAGCAAAAGGTATATTTCTAGGGTGCTAAGATTAGATGTGAACATTTTGGTAGAGCCATTATTCTGTTTACCACAATGTAAGAAATTTGGTTTAATTTTTTTATTAAAAATCATTATTGTGGCCCTCCTTGGTGGCGCAGTGGGTTAAAGCACTGCACTAAGAAGCTAAAGCCACTTCCGCATGAGTTCAATTCCCGCCTACCCCGGAGGTGACCACATGGCATGGCAGACCTCTCCTGGCCCGCCCGCTGCTCCCCTCAGCAGTGTACTTCCTCGATCTGCCTGTTCTGCTCCCCACTCTGTCTCTGGTGAAGCCTCTCACCGCCCCTGAGCCTCTGGCCTGTACCCCAGTTCTGTATGTACAAATAAATAAATTTAAAAAAAAGTTTGGGAAAAAAAATCATTACTGTTAGATGCTAATATGCATACCCTCCCCAAATGTATTCTGGATTCTTTAGGTTTATGGTAATTTATAGGGCTATCTCAACATTTTCATTTTCAAAATTAAGAACTAGCATTTTATGAGTAACTATTTGGGGAAAACCTTACTAGCATTTGAACATCGCTGGAAAAGAAGAGAAGATAATCTCTTTCAGTCTATTTTTGTTTCCAAATTATAGACCCTGGGTTTGGGACATGGCAGAGTTTTCTCTAACTACATTAAAAGATGTTAAAATTTCAAAAATATATCAAGATAAAACTTTTTATTTATCTTAACTTTAAAAATTATGCCATACATATCTTGAAATGTAGAAAGAACTTTGGTTAAAAAAATTCTCAATCATCAACACATTAAAATATTGCTAGAAAAGAAGGGATAGAAATCATGGGCTTAGATCAAGTTATCCAATGCTGCTTAAAATTACCCCCCAAATTTTGTGGCTCCCAGGAACAAATATTTCTAATCCCAGTTTCTAATCAGTAATCTGGTGTAGTTTAGCTGGGTCCTCTGGCTCAAGGTCTCTCACGACAGCAATTAAAGTATTGACCAGGGTTTCAATCATCTCAAGACTCAACAGGGGATGGATTCCCTTTCAAGTTCATTCTCGTGTTTGTTGTTGACAGGATTCAGTTGCTCCAAGGCTGTTGGAAAAAGGATCTCAATTCCTCACTTGCTGTTGGCCACAGGCCACCTTAGTTACTTGCCAAGTGGACCTCTCTATGGAAAGGACAACTCACACCACAACAGCTTGCTTCATCAGCACCAACTTCTCTAGAAGACAAGAAAGAGTTCCAGCAAGACAAAAGCCACAGCTTTTGGTAACCTAATCTTAGAAGAAATATCTTGTCACTTTCAACACATTCTGTTAGAAAGAAGTCACTAGGTCCAGCCCACACTCAAGGGGAGGGGATACAGCATGGATGTGGATACCAGGAGATGTGGAATCATTGTGCTAGTGTAGAAAGCTGTCTACTACAGATGGCAAGCAGAAAAACAAGCATCTGTTAGATGGCTTCTTGGGCTCCTCCCGCTCTATTACTTTGTGATTTTTCCTTTTTTCGTATTTCTGACTGTTGGTCACAGGGTTTGTCAGTAGCTCTACAGGAATGGAAGCAACTTGCTTTTTGACCTAGTCATTTCCAATATCTCTGTAGATGCTCATAAACTCTGCAGTGATTCCCAACTGTGCACATAATGTTATACCTCAATGATTGCTGTCTTCTAGTTCAAATTCCATACTTCCAGCAGTATAATCTTTCCAACATGTTTATCTACTTCTATTATTTCCCTACTTATTCTTTCTGGGCTCATCAGTGTCCTCCAGTAAAACTTTGACCTAGCATGCAAAGACCACAGTTACTAAAGTGAGACTCACCATTCCCCCATAACTTTTGACATTTTCCCTTCCTTCCTACACAAAATAACCAGGCACCATTGAATTATTTGAAGTTGCTCAAGACCATCATCATTTTTTATAGTTTTTTTTTTTAACAACGTATTATGTCTGCTTGAAGTCTATCTCTCTTCCCTACCCCCTCACATCACCACCAACTTCCTCCTCCCTATTAACTTGATTCAAAATCCTAGTAATCATAGTAACATGTGCACATTTCTGTTGTGGAACTTCATAAAATAATAGCATGCTTATGTGACAGTCTGTTTTCAAAGAGTCTGTAAGTTTATTTTACTACATATTTACTGCTCCCATAGTACGCAGTTCTTTACCATCTTACCCCCTCTATTATAATTGTTCATTTATTCATCTGTTACTTCTCTATAGCTGAGCTTTCTTTTTAACCTGCTAGTAGACTGTAAAATCAAATTAGTGAATTAAAAGCAAAAGCTTTTAAAGAAATAAAACAGTATAAAACATCAGAGTATATCCCATGTAGTAAGAATGATGTATTTCATTTTCTTCAGTTTATACGTACCAATTGATATATTTAAAATGTTATATATTTATATGTGAAATAAAGCAATTCTTGCTCTTTCTGTCTTACCTGAATTCTCATGTTCTTACTCTCCCTTACACTCTTTTCCCTCCACACATGTACACACATATTTGTTTGTGCTAGGACAAAAAAGCTTAAAAATACTATACTAACCATAATCTCCATTGTGCTAGGGTCATATCTGACTTAACCTTGATTATTTCCTGGGTCTAGCAAATAGTGATAATTATTAAACATTTAAGACAACTGATTGAACAAATGGATGAAACAAATGAATTTAAAAAATGGAATTTTACATTTTCACCTGAATTCAAAATATATATTTATATTATTACCATAAATATATAAATAAATAAATATATATTTATATTACCACCAGGGCAACCCTGGTGGTACAGGGTTAAAGATACAGTGTTACCAAGATACTGACAGCCACTGTAACATGAGTTTGACCCCTGATCAGGGAGCTGTCCCACATGGCACAGCAGACCTCTCCTGTCTCACCCACTGCTCCCCTCAGTAGTGTATTTCAGTAGAGCTGCCTGTTCTGCTCCCTGCGCTGTCTGGTAAATCCTCTCACCCCTTGCACCTCTGGCCTACACCCCAGTTCTTGTATGCATAAATAAACAAATCTTAAAAAAAAAGAAAAGAAATGAAGACGCAGACTGGAACTCTACCACCAGCTTTTCTGGATCCAGCTTTCATATGGCAGATCATAGGATTTCTCAGTCCCCATACTCATGAGTAAATTCCTTATAATAGCTAGCTAATCTAATCATGATAAATCTATTGGCTCTACATCTCTGGAGAATCCTCACTACTACAACATGTCTTGAAATTTTTTGTTGAAAATCGGCCATTATAAATAGTATAATGTGACAACGATAGAAATCAGATTCTCTGCTCTTCCCAGTGGCTTGCTTTGGTTGTTGTAATGGTCTGTTTAGCAATTTTTCTGAACTAATTCTGTAACATCTGTGTTCTTTGTCATGTGTGGCTTTTGAAGTATTACTCAGTTAACTTACAAGTCATCCAGTCATTGGACCAAATTTCCTTAAATACCTGGAAATAATGCTTCTTCCAGTGTTAGATACTGTATGCATATTGGGGTACATTCAGTCAGGCAGGATCTGACTCCACCTTTGAATTTACTGTCTACAGTAGTAGCACCTCAGAGTTATCCAGAGGTAATAGCCTTAGGGCTTTCTCTGTTTTGTTGTTTTATGTGCAGACACATAGGCCTGAGCTTATGCACAGCCTTTGAACATGTGCCTGGCCTTCTCAACTCTCAGAAATACATTGGTACTTTTCAAAGTCTTCTCTGGACATTTCGTCTCAGTTTTTCCTTTTTAGCTTTTTAGTTGGCCTATTACTTGCTTCAACTCTTATCCACTAGATACCACAATGTTAAACAACTGAGGCTAATTATTTTTAACAAACATGCCCAGAGAAAAGAATGCTTGTGTTGAGCAAGCCTGGTGTCAAGTCAAATAAAGGAAGCCTCAAGAACAGGGTCTTTCAGGAGGGAGGGAAGAGCACAGGGGACTGTGGTGATGGTGCACAGGTAAATTGGTGAAGGAAATTCCATGGGATCTACACTGAGTGAGGGAGGGGAGCAAACATTGTTTTAAAATGAACAATGATGTAAATATATATATTAATAAAATAAAGAATATGGTCTTCCCTATTTTCTAATTAAGGCAGTTACAAAAACACATCTAATTCCAAGGGAAAGAGACATAGATTACAACTCTTTATGGGGGAAGAGAGAGGTTCTGGAAGAATACATGAGCCTAAAAATTTTACAGTGACCATTCTAAGAAAGAAATTTGTCATAGCCTCACCATAAAAATTCATAATTCTCTCACATGTAAAATCCCAAGAATCCTTAAAATCTCATAGGATTAAAATATCAACATGATTTTTAAAGTTTACAATTTCACCATCTAAAACACATATAGGTATAGATATTCTTCTTATTGTTGTTTTTAGGGGATGAGGAGAGGATCTTCTTGAATACCTTTAATCTTAAAGACCTACAAATTGAAGAGTCAAGTTATCTACCCTCCATATACCCAAAACAAAATGTTAGAATAACTGTTTAGATATTATAGTCCCCCAAAAAGGAAAAATGAGAAGCACAAACAACAAAGCATGAAACAGTCACTGGCTCATATCCATGCTAAAATGCAGCTGGTCACATGTTGCCAATTCTGATAATGCTTTAGTCCTTTTACCTAGAAATGAAGCTTCAGAGCTCTTGGTTCTTGCCCTAAGCTCCTAAGCTCCTACTCTCTGAATTATCCTTCCTTTCTCATAATTAGTTGAGGTTTGCATATAAACCTCAACAATAAAAGGTTATTTTCTCAACCTTCTTCCAGCTTATAGAAGTTCAGGGATAGAAGGGCCTTAAAAAAATATTTTCGCTGTCTCCCATTTCCTACAGTTTATAAAATTCCATTAAAATTTTGTGCCTTTCTGATAAACACATGCCTTTTGAAGCAACTCGGATGGAGCTGGAAGGGATCATGCTTAGTGAAATAAACCAGAAAGAAAAGAAAAATACTGGATGGTTTCACTCATAAAAGGAGCATAAAGTACCAGGAAGGGAAAAAACAATAAAAATGAACATCTATATACCAGAGACATTTTATGGGGGTGGAGTGGGTAATGGCATCAAAAATGGTGGGGGGTAGGGGAGAAGTACACAGGACTATGGTGACAGCACATGGGTGAATTGGTGATGGGAAGTCCACAGGGATTACAAATGAGATGGGAAAAGGCATAAAATTTTGTAAAAATAAACTATTATAGGCCCTCCCTGGTGGCACAGCGGGTTAAAACACAGCACTGAGAAGCTAAAGCCACTTCCTCATGAGTTCGATTCCTGCCTGCCCCGGAGGTGACTACATGGCGTAGCAGACCTCTCCTGACCCGCTCGCTGCTCCCCTCAGCAGTGTACTTCCTCAATCTGCCTGTTCTGCTCCCCACTCTGTCTCTGGTGAAGCCTCTCGCCGCCCCTGAGCCTCTGGCCTGTACCCCAGTTCTGTATGTAAAATAAATCTTAAAATAAATAAATAAATAAACTATTATAAAAAAATTGTGCCTTTTTCTTTTTTATCAATTTATATTCCACTCCATTTTTACTAAGATAAGCCTTTGTCTACCTGAGGCTGTCATGGGGAACACCCTAAAGATTATTGAAAATTCTAGTTTTTAAATGGAAAGGATCTGTGAGGTATACCACTAAGATCCTTAGAGGGACTTCTGATTGCTTGTAAAGATCTATGGGTACCATCCTAAATCGTTGTAGCCTTAAAAGGTTTAAATTAAACTTGTGATTTCTTTTATAGATTATATTTTCCTGACAGAACCTTTGATTTGATCTCTTACAGGAAACCGTTTCTTACTTTGCTGTGCAGAAAAATGGAATGACAAACATGGTTTTTAGTTTTAAATCTGAGAAGTCTGATTTGCTTATTTTTGACATGCTTTTCTTTAGAAAGATCTTATCTTTCTCCTCTCACATTTTACCTGGGTAGTGAAAAGAAGTCATGGACATATTTAACACCCTGCTTGGAAGATTTCTTAACTAGATCAACCAGCTAATTAGGTTTATTTCCTTTGTTCTAATTTATTGCAGACAATAGTATTGCTAGATTTTCTGCCATTACATGAAAAGGTCTATATTCCTCCAGTTTCAAATATTTTCCTGAACTTCTCCTAATCCTTTATCACTAGGTCTGCTGAGGACCATAAAACTTTCCCTCACAGTCTTTTTAACACCTTTTAGACTTTTAGTACCTCTCCTCATGGTCCTTTTACTTTCTCCCTGCCTCTTGGTCTGAAAGCCACTGCTTCATGTTTTAAATTACAAACTGTACCCCACTTACAGATACATATACATATTCCAGCTCTTTTTACCTTGTAATAAGTGTCCCTACTGTGTGTGGCATAAAACAGTTATTTATTATATTAACAAATTCTGTGGGGCAGGACGTAATGAGGATGACTCTCTCTGATCCATGTTGTATAGGTTTAAAGAGATTTTATTGACTGGGTCCTGGAATTAGCTAAATGCTTATAAAATCAGATATCTGATGGCTGATGTTTGCTGTCAGCTTGGACCTTAGCTGACCTCTGTACCAAGTATACAATGTTGAGCCAAATATTCTAGTCTTTTATAAGACTGCCCTCACTTCAAAAACTAGCTATGAGTCACACTCACTTCTGACCAACTGGCTACAAATGTAGGGGTTCCTATTACTATCGCAGTTGGATAATTCACTAGTGTGGCTGATAGATCTTAGCAAAGTACTATACTTCATCAAGTTAAAAGTCTACAAATCAGAACCAGCCTGAGGAGAGATGAGATGAGGTCTGAGAGAGTTTCAGATCTGAAACCTATGTTGTTCTTCACATGGAATTATAACATGTCACTCTCCCAGCACACTGATTTATGACAATATGCAGAGTATTGCCCAGATGGCCAACAGCCACATGAAAAGATGTTCATTACCTCTTATTATTAGAGAAATGAAAACCAAAACAATTAAAAGAATGGCTGTTATCCAAAAGACAAGAAACAACAAGTGTTAGAGTAGAAGTAGAGAGAAGAAACCCTTATATTCTGTTGGTGAGAATATAAATTGGTGCAACAATTATGGAAAGGATATTCCTCAAAAATTTAGAGAAATTCCATATGATTGAGTTATCCCTCTTTGGGTATTTATACCCCAAATATAAAAGCACTAATTTATTATAGCAATATTTACAATAGCCAAGAGCTAGAAACAACGTAAGTGTCCATCAACAGACAAGTGGATAAAGAAGATGTGATGTGAGGTATATATGTGTATATATGCAATGGAATGCTACCCAGCTATTCCTGCTATTTTAAAAATATGAAACCCTGTCATTTTCCATGAAATGGATGGGTCTAGAGAGTCTTATGATAAGTGGAATAGGTAAGATTGAGAAAGACAAATACCATATGATTTCACACACATGTAGATGATAAAGAAATAAAAGTAATGAACAAATGAAAGAAACCTTTAGATTATAAGATCAATGGTGGTTGCCAGAATGGAAGTAGGAAAAAGTCTGGGTAAGTCATGTAAAAGGGATCAATTGTATAAAGGATAGAGCTGGACTTTTAGTGATAAACTTAACATGGCATACATATATCAATCTTTAACAAGGCACATGTGAAACTTACATAAAGTTATAATACAGCTACTTTAATAGAAATACATTTTAAATGTATAGAATATTACCACTAGGAAAAGTTCATCCAAACTTTAGCGTCCAGAGTTTCTACTAGGATTTTATGACACAAGCATGATTGATTCTTTGACCACAGAACTCAATCACCAGCTTAACACCACCTCCCCATAGAATGACCTAATATCACCCAATTCAAAATGCCAACCCTGTAGTCACATGGTTGAACTGATGTGGTCAGCCTTGATCCTGAATCATTTCATTTGTTTAAACTTCAGGGAACATGACCAATAACACAGACAATCCTGTCACTCAGAATTTCAAAGGATTTAGAGACTACTTCCTAGAAACTGGAGACAAAGTCCAGTCAAATTCTTTATTACAGAAACTATCAGATAAAACACCTATGCGTGGCCTCTCCTCATGGTTGCAAGGCAAATGTCATGAAAGGGAGAGAACCAGTAGAAACTATAATGCCTTTTATGACCTAACCTTGGAAGTTATTCCATTTGTTGGGCTGGTTCTAAACACTGATCCAAGATCAATGGGAGATAATATAAAGCTCCTCTCACCTTTTAATGGGAAAATAGCCAGGCTTGGAAAAGGAGATATTAAACTTGGAAATATAAGGGTATATTTTGAAAAATAAAATTTGACATTATCATCAAGTCTAAAAATCTCCCTGGAAGCTTTCAAAATCTGACTCCTACTCCGATTTCTTCCAATCCAGTTAAGAGACTTATTCCCACCTCAAGGATTCTGGGCATGGTTTCCCACTATCCCCTCACATATAACCCAAACACTATTCAAGAGTTTCATCAAAATTAAAATATAACTTATCTTTTTTTTTTAAGATTTATTTATTTATTCATACAGAACTGGGGTACAGGCCAGAAATGCGGAGGGTGAGAGGATTCGCCAGAGACAGAGTGGGGTGCAGAACAGGCAGATTGATGAAGTACACTGCTGAGGGGAGCAGCGGGCGGGTCAGGAGAGGTCTGCCACGCCATGTGGTCTCCTCCAGGGGCAGGCAGGAATCGAACTCATGCAGAAGTGGCTTAAGCTTCTTTGGGCAGTGCTTTAACCCGCTGCACCACCAGGGAGGGCCAAAATATAACTTATCTTTTAAGGATCACTTCATCCTGACATCTAGGAATTCCAAACTTAAATAGAAACTCCAATTTAAACAGGCCTTACATTTATTGTCTCAAGGTTCTGAACCCTCCCAAGTGAGAGCTGACTTTGGGCATGCTCCTAGACTCTCCAAACTCTCATTATACTTACTACAAGCAATCATAAAGGAACAGGATGTCTTTTCTTCTAATGATTCCAAAACAATTCCTGGACTATACTCTAATTGGTCTACTTAGGTCATGTGCACCAGACTCTGAGGTCAGAGGAAGGATTTAGATTTAGATTAAGAGAGAGGATGAGGTGGTTCCCCTAAAGAACTATGGATTATTGTTATCAGAATTTCAGTAAATTTCAGCAAAGAGTAAATTTCAGGATTTACTCTTTGCTAGACTGGTGGAATGCTGAACCTGGAAGAGACTATGAAGATTATTTGGTTCAATACATCTTCATAGGTGGAAAGTTGAGACTCAAAAAGATGGAATGACTTTCCTAAGTTGCACAAAGCGGCATAGTGTCAGAAGCAAGACCAAAGTCCTGTAATCTGACCCCCAGGCCACAACACTTTTGAATGTCTTCCTATCTTGAGACACCAAGATTATAAAACTTCAATTTCATGTTGCAAAAGTTGGAGTCACATGGAGTCAGATTCTATTTACTCACTTGTCCAACAGGACAATCATCTTAAGCTCTCTGAGCTTCTACTTCTCATCAATAAAATATAATAACAATCTTAAAGGGATATCTTCAGCTACCTTAAAGAGATATTTTCAGGATTAAACTAGAAATTTTAGAAATAAAAATTCCAACAAACAGGAAGAGCTCAATAAACAGTAACTATTATTTACATCCATTGCCATGTCTAATAAGTTTGACACATGCTCTATTTTATCCCTTACTTGATATTGATTAGCTTAACTCTTTTCATACAGAGGTTATAAATTACATCATTTAGATCATTTTATTGAAAATTTAGTGAAATTTCTTACCCTTAACAGGCTTCCAACAATAGTTAATAAAGATGGATATATATAATCCAAATTAGATAAAATTATATGAAGCATTTCATGAGCTTTTAAACACCCTTTTGTTATACTGTCTTTGGGAATAGAAGTGTAAGACAGCAGGAAATTTATATGTTGTCAATTTCATGTGTTTCTGTATTTTTGTTTTTAAATTTAGACAGGACTAACATGTGATGGTAAGTTTAGTGATGACAGTCTAAATAGTCTGACTGCCTTTAAACCAATGTTTATGGGTACATAACCCAGATATGATACACATGACTCACAGGCCATATAAATCACTGGTATTTTATATCAAGCCAAGATTTTTTTTCTTTTTTTTTGGCATTGCATGTTTCAAGTACTCACATTGTTCCCTTTAACATTTCCATGCTTTTGTTGTGATTGACAACACAAAAGAGTTTTGTATGTCTTGCCTATTTGGACAAAGGTCAGTACTTTTACTGACCCCCACGAGATGTACATATGGTTCTTTAAAAGTACAGAACCATCATTTTATTAAACATTCTTTCAATAAATTATAATTGCCACAAAATATAATTTGAACAAATTATTTTTAACATTTTAATAGAATTGATGTAACATGTCTAATAGCAGTAAGTGTAATATATTCCAGTATATATATCTTTTAACATGCAGAGGGAATATGTGTGTGTATGTATATACATAATATATATGTGTATATGTATATACTATATATGTATATGTGTGTATATATATACATACACATGCACACACACACACATATATGTTAAAAGGTATTTGATATAGTTGGTTCTTAATTAGTACTTGGTTTTGAGTGGCAGATTATTTTTTCCTGTGATAAATGCTTAGATTTATGCCATCTAATGCATAGGCTGAATTTACACAGAAATTGTTAATTTGACTCACCAATGCAGAAACTATAGATTCCAACAATATAGTACAATATAGTAACTATAATACTTTTATAATGAATTATTCATTGGATAATTCAGTATACTAGTATACAGATTAAACACAAAGTTAGTCATGGTCCTTTTCCAGAGATCCACTTTATGACTAGTTTGAAAACTACCAATTTATGATCATTAAATGAAATCAAGAAAACCTAGTAGTAAATAAGACTACATGTCTGAACCATATGTATTTCTTTAATAGGTACAGGAATAAGACTGAACTGAGACATAATTATGGAAGAAGTAGTATTCATTTGTAGTGTTCGTGAATTCTTTACTAAATCTATTATTAAATTTCTTTATCTCATCAATGCAGGTCAAAATAACTTCACTCTATGAAAGATCAAGATGTAAATGTTTGTTTAAGTAAGGACACCTTAAGTCATTGGCTAGTATAAAGTAGAATTTTAATTTCCAGCCACAATTTCAGTATATTGTGGAAAGGAAGAACATACAGTGGTTCTTAGAGAAAAATTTTGAGGACGTAAGTATTCATCAGACATTGAACTGCTTAAATGTGCTTCTATTTTCCCCGATCTTAATTTGGCCTTTCCTATAAGCTACTCCTTACTACATTTCACAAAATTTATCAAGAAAGGTTACTTGATGAGTCACTGGTAAAATTATCTAAGTATAGCTTCCTGAAAAGAAAACATGAGTCCCAGGAACAAAGTTCTCTAAAAGACCACATTCCTACCACCAAAATGTAATCACTGTATGCCATTTAAAGCTGAAAGTTAATTTTGCTTCCTCTTTAAGGATTTGCAAAACTAACATGAAAGGATTTTTCTATTTCCACTTTTGCTTTTCTAAAATCCCTCCATACCCCAGCAAGACCAAACCAAATCAGATCATGTCACTTCCCTGCATATGAATTTCCAGTGGCTTTCCACCACATTCAAAATAAAATCTAAAATCCTTACTGTAGCCTACAGGCATTCTCTCCTCCTTCCTATGCCCTAGACTTCTGGTCCTGTGTCAAGTTCATTCCCACCCCAAGGTCCCCCCAAATCTTGACATGGTGACTTCCTCCTGTCATTCAGACCTGCCCCACTATCACCTCCTCTCGCAGGCCTTCTCTGACCAACTTTAGGTTAGTTGGTCAGAGGAAAGCTCTCTGACCCTTTCTTTGCCCCCTTCCCCACCCTGCCTGCTCAAATCAGATTTTGCTCTATGCCCTTTATATTTACAAATCTCTGTGTTGACTGCGTTTGTTTGTGTTGACCCCAATAAATGCTACATAAACTACTTCTTTTTTCTTTTATACCTAAGAATTGACTAAAATGCATACTAAAAAAATTATAAATACTGCAATGTATGAAACATTGGGCATGGAGCACTTCTTTAGAACAATCTTCAGTTTAAGTTCAGAACCAGCCACCCTTTGGCGCAGATAAAGGAGAAACTCATACACAAGGCATCAGCACTGGTAGAGGAGGCAGAACACTCCAGCAGGGGATCCTTGTCATGGTCTCACATATACAGGCCTTCTCTAGCCCAAAGAGCATAATAAGTTAAAACATGGTTGGAAAAGGATTGTTTTAGTTTTATAATTAGAGCTCAGTAAATCTATACCTGAGCCTATAAAATATTACATGCATGGTATCAAGTCATTTACAGTATATTATTATTTTTTAAGTTTCACTAGATATTCTAGAAAGCAACAGTTACTTTGGGGTGGGGGACATCTACATTTACAAGATTTCACCTGTTTCTACATGGTGATTGTTCCAAAGTTTCAGATGAGGAAACCAAGGCTGAGCATAGTTAAATAATTTACCCAGAGAATAGACAAGAGATGGGCTTTGAACTCAAATCACTTATTGAGGTTAGGGAATGTCCTCTTTAGCTCCAGCAGGTTAAAACATTTAAAAATTATCATTTTGTTTTGAATATCTTCAAATGAAACAATTATGTCACCCTTCATAGTTCTTATCACTACCTGTTGTACCTGATTCACACAGGCATGGAGTACCTTCCTTGCACCCCACAGGCACTTGAGTTTTCAGTCTCTGATGCTAGCCTGAGTTCTCCACACCATCTGCTGTTTCTGCAAAGAGGCCACTGAAGTATTTGTCCCAATGGCAGTAAGATATGTGGGTGGAGATCCATAGGTGTTGTATTAAGTCTCATCTTGCTAGGTGTGATTTTTTTAAGGAATATACCAAAAAAAAAAAAGAGAGAGAGTTATTTGGAAAGGGAAAGAGAACTTTCCCTGTGTGAAGAGAACAGGAGAATGAAGAAGGTGAGAGCTGGAAGCAAAACTGGGATGACTTTACCAGGAGTTTAAGAAACACTATGCTGTGTAATGTGCAGTATAACTCCTCCCCCATCTCACCAACATGTGTTCAGTAAGGATACCTTTGTTGAAACTTCACTCTTGCTCTCACTCTCGCTCTTTCTCTCCTTCTCTGAAAATGCAACTAAAAGGGCTTCAAAGAGAAAGCAAGTCACCTTGCTTCTACAACAGAAGGTCTGGTCAGCTTCTACGACAGAAAAAAATGGGAACTTTACAAACAGATAATACTAAGTCAGCCAAAGAGCCCTTTTTCTCAGTCTCACTCTCCTCTTTCGTAAAATGGAAAAATAGTGTCTTCTTCACAAGATTATTGTGAAAATTGAATAACACCCATAAGTGGCATAGGATAGAACTCAGCACACTCTAGGCCAAATTCATTCCCTTCCTATTATATTGAACAAAAATGATCCTCTTTATAATTCCCATGAATTCATGCTAGCTTTATTCGGCCAAATATGAAATGATTCTGTCAATTTTTTCATGTGAGAGAGCTCTAGTTTATCTGGATTTTTCAAGAAGAGAAAAAAGCATATTAACATCTTTGTATTTGATTGCTCTTGTTTAATGTGACTTCATTTTTCAATTACTTCTTTTAAATCACTCTTACAAAGCAATAAAAATTAGAAGTAAATCTTAAGTAGTGAACAAACTCCTTACATACTTAAAGAATAAATCATACAACTGACCATGGCAGCTTTTCTATATGCAAAGGTTCTAAGTTGGTGACTAACTAATCTACTGAGTACTCATTAGGTATCAGGGATATCCCATTCTTCTCTTTATGTTTGGGTACTTTTAGTGAGAAATAACTGAATACAAAAATAAAAGCAACTTAAACAATAGGGAACATTTATTATCTATTCCTAAAAATAAGTCCCAGAGGAAATGCAGATGGCCAACAGGCATATGAAAAAATGTTCAACATCACTCGTACTTAGGGAGATGCAAATTAAAACCACAATGAGATACCACCTCACCCCAGTGAGAATGGCACATCTTCAAACAACTAGCAACAACAAATGTTGGCGAGGATGTGGAGAAAAAGGAACTCTCCTGCACTGCTGGTGGGAATGCAAACTAGTACAACCACTATGGAAAACTGTTTGGAGGTTTCTCAAACTGCTAACATGGAGCTTCCCTACGACCCAGCAATCCCACTCCTAGGTATCTACCCAAAAGACACAAAAACACTGATTCAAAAAGATACCTGTACCCTCATGTTTATTGCTGCTTTATTTACAATTGGAAAAACATGGAAGCAGCCCAAATGCCCAAAAGTAGATGACTGGATAAAAAAGATGTGGTATACATATATACAATGGAGTATTACTCAGCAACCAAAAAAGAGAAACACATGTCTTTTGCAGCAACTTGGATGGAGTTGGTAAAGATCATGCTTAGTGAGATAAGCTAGAAAGAGAAAGAAAAATACCGGATGGTTTCACTCATAGCAGGAGTATAATGGACCACGCGAGAAAATAACAAAAATAATGAACAACCATATACCAGAGACATTTTGCGGGGGTGGATTGGGGAATGGGATAAAAAATGGGAGTGGGGGATGGGGGGGAGGGAAGTGCATGGGATTATAGTGATGGCACACGGGTGACTTGGTGATGGGAAACCCGTGGGGATTACAATTGAGATGGCAAAAAAAAAAAAAGTTCCAAATTGTTTTAAAATTAACTTTTTTTAAATTTAAAAAAAAAAATAAGTCCTACAGGTAGGCAATTGTAGGGATGACTCAAAAAAGAACTCAGCCTTCCTGCTTCCTGCCATCGTTCCCCTTTTTCACATAACACTGCTATTTGTAAATTGACCCAGAAGTCCCAGGCTCACATATACACATGACAAAAATGGCCAAAGAAAGCATTTTCTCCCCTGTGACTCTTTTTTGATAAGTAGGAAAACTTTTGCCAGATTCATCCCCTATGCCCCGAGACTTCTCCTTAGGTTCTTTGGCCAGAATTGCATCATATGCTTTGAGCCATTACTTCCCAACTTTTACATCATGACACAAATAGAAAGACTGTAACAGGGTGGGGCCCAAGAAAAGGTGAGGTTCCAAGTGCCCTGCTCCACCCAAAGGATGGTGCAGCTGAGCAGGGAAAAGAAGAATCTGGACAGGAGACTGAAGAGGAAGGAAGCAGGATGGAGAGCCAGAAGGAGGCCTGAGGGAGGCACATGGAGAAGAGACATGTGAAAAAGTGGCTCTTGTTTCTTGGTCTTGGACCATGTGAGTGAGAGACCCATGGGGAGGTTAACCATGGCAGCATTTATCTTGATTTTGCTCTTTTTTCCCAGACTTGTCTGGCCATTTCTCACTCTTTCTATAGGTCCCCGCTATGGGCTTTCAGGTCTTGCTTTGGGCTAAACCTGTTTGGGTGGACTTCCACCCACAAGGGAATAGGTAACTTTGTGTGTTTGATTTAGAAACTATATTCTTTGTCTTTTCTGTATTGCACAGTAATTGTGTTAAAGTTCCTTTCCGTCAAAGGTCTTATATGTTTTGTCTTGATGTGGCAGATAGCAGAACCTATTTAGAATGGGCAGGTTTGAGGGTTTTGAGGTGCCCCTCTCCCTGCCCTGCAACAAGATCTTTTATGACACAGAGGAGCAACAAGATGAGGTCACTTGCAGCCAGATGGGACCATTTCAGGACTTCAGCTGCATTTCACTCAACTGTCCCACATGTTTAAGGGCTCATGAGATACCATGTCATCTCTATCATGCATTTAAGACATACCAGTGTGTGCTGGTACAAAGATTGAGACACGGCTCTGGGCTACAAAGGATACTGAGAAAGCAGGTTTCCTTATGCAAATTTGAGTGAGAACAGGGTCTATCTGTGAGAAGGAAGGTGAATATGGTGGTCAAGGCTACCTCATCTATTCTGATTCTTACAATATATACTTAGAGGAAATATTTTGTGAAGAATGAAATTGAGGTTTTTACTTAAGTGACTTAAGGTCACAGAGCTAGTAAGTGGCTCATCTGATACAGTGGATTCAGATCCAGCAGTGTGCTGGTAAATGTTTAACAGTCAGCTCTCCAAATGTAGCTCTGACATTTATGTTCGTTAATATTTTCATGTAAAATAAAGTGATGAATATGTACAAGAAAACCTAATTGTCATTGATGTGACATCCTTGTCCAAATTGGTTATTTTAATGTTACCTTGCTACAACTATAGACACAAGTTTAACCTCCAGCATAAATAATAGTAAAATATGTTAAAATAATGTGGAAGTAATTAGTGTCTAGGATATATTACCTCTAAAGTTTATCTAATTGGAAGCTTATATAATTTAATTTTTAATAATGATGGTGTTTAATAAACAGTAGGCAAAATTCCTGCAAATATAAGCCTGCTCTCATAAACTGATATAAGCAACTCCACACAACTACTATTGACTATTACATCCATTCTTTTTCCATTCCTGACTCTCCTCACTGCCTCTTCTCTTGCAGGCATGTAAAAAGCTAGTAGGATCTGTAGGGTACAAGAAACATGGATATGTCTTTACTTTCAGTAACCCTGAATAACTGTTAGCTCTCTGTCAGTTTCCATAAAGAATGAGATTAATAATCTTTGCTTTGCTACCCACAAGGGTAGTTGTGAGGATTACATCGGTGGCTCTAAGTGATAGTGCTTTGTAAACTGCAGAATCAGCTACAAATAAAAGACTTTATTGTGATGGTCATTTCATCACTACTGTTCAACCAGGCCACCATTGTTAAGGATGCAAAATGTGTTGGCTTTCAAGGATATTGTGTCCTTTGAGATCTTCTGCAATGCTTGACATACAGTAAATGCTCTAAATTGTTCTCAAGAAGTCTATTCACATTTTTGCTTGTCTTTACTCATTAAAAAAAAAAAAAGCTTCCTAAGAAATAACTATATTGGGAGAAAAATTATTATTTTTTTAGCACTTATAGTTTACTCATTTCTAACTTGCTACTGGGTTATCAAAAGGAACTTCTCCCTGGGATTATGGAATGTTTCTCAGTGTGAATACTTAATATTCTTTCATTCTTCAAACTACTTTGCTATTTAAATCAGGTCAATTTAGTAGATTATTTTGTATAACTTGTACCCCTCTGTTCAAGATAGTTTCCTAATTGTAAAGTAACCCAGGTTCCCTAAGTTGACTTTGTATTTCCCTTAAGTTTGCTGAATATTTTAGTCTCTAAACAGATTTCTTCTGCCAAATTTTTTCATGTCAAGCTCTCTGCCCATGTTGATCCTACTGTATAGAAAACTCTCTTCTGATTCTTGCAAGATTGATTTGTTCTCAAGCATCAGCTTAAACATTACCTTCTTAGAAAGATCTCTGAATGCTTCTTCAAAATCATCTCCCGATTTATTTCTCTATTTCCATCATAGCACTGACCACAATCTGCAATCTCCTTGCTTGTTTACATCTTTGTAAATCTCCCCCATTATAATGTCAGTTCCTCGGGGGCTGGGGATCTTGCCCACTGATTTCCTTATTTACCACCAACAACCAGCCCAGTGTCTAACACAGAAAAACTATCTGTTGAAAATTATGAACTTGTCTGACAAGTCCACATTAATGCTGCAGAGGTGTAGATCATATACAGTTCTGTTGAAGCAAGGGTCTATCCTAAAGATACGCCAAGGCTTGGTCTGTGTTGTTCTGTAACCCACATTGATCTCAGAGTCCAAGAGGAGTCACTGTGGCAAAGTGTTAGCTCCACTTTGTCCTACCCTTATGGGGTCACTCAATGATGTCACATAGGACAAGGTTCTGTAATCCATTTCATTATGTGACTGTCCTTCAAATAGCTAAGTTATCTATTACCTGATATGGTGGGTGGGGGGAAGGGAGGCAGTAAGTTTGGGTTGGGGGGTTATACCCCCCAACAAAATTAGCTTAGGGGCATTATTTATTTATACTCAACAGAAGCAATTAGCAGTTGCTGTAATTTGGACTAAGCTCAGGAAAAGACAAGAAAAATGGGGAAAAGAAGGATAAAGGAGACAAACAGAAAACAGAAGAAAGGGAGAAGAGTGATTCAAAAAGCAAAAGAGAGAAGAGGAGGACAAAGGAGGATGATATTTGTGAGAAAAAATCATGAAACAGGTAGTGAAAAAGGAGGAAGAGTTGAACCTATTTTCTGCTTGACTTTGTAACTGTTGGGTAGTGACTGGCTTCAGTGTGAAAGGATGAATGGAGCAGGTGAGAGGATCCTGAGTTATTGTGCTGATGGGTCACTTAAATTGCTGGGGTTTACTTTGAGATGCAGAGGCAAGGCTGCCTCAGAGGCTGCTTCTGGATTCATAATAGTTATTTGGAAAGAAGACATAAAAACTTTTTCTTTAAGTCATAATTGTGGAGGAAAAGAATTGTTGACCTGATTAAGTTTACTACATCCCCTACCATCACATCAAACCTCCTAATTTTTAGGTAGACAGCCTAGTTCAGGACTTAAAAGCTATCTTTCTGAAAAAATTCTTCCTCTTTGGTAAATGAAATATACACAGTTGTCCAAAGCAGAAAAGGTTAGCTTTACACCTGAAAAATTACTAAAACAAAGCTATGAGGATATATTCCCAGAGATGTTTCACAATAACTTACTATGAACATTACAAATATGTATAGCGGTCCAAACAAAGCCCTGTAGTTCAAAAGCAAAAAAACTTAACCCTCTTTTTTCAATGTATTTTGCCCTTTCCTAATTAAGTTTTTTCCTTTTGGTATAAATACTTGCAGAGGACCTAGTACACTTTTTAGAAAAGTAGTATTTAGCAAAAATAAGGAGGTATTATAATATCAAGCATATTTTTCAGACAATATTAAGATACCTTTGTCCCAAATTTTAAAATATTAATCTTATAACCTATAAGTTTCCTACTTTAAGCCAGTATGTCCCTGAAAGTTGTAGCCAGTATTAGGAATATGTAATTTTGTTAGCAGTTTATGGTACACTAGACAGACTCCTTTAAAATTCTCTTTATACTCACATTTTCTATTTTCCACCTCGTCTTATACAGCTGGCCCCAGTTCTGGGTCTTCTGTGTACAGCAAAGTGAAGAAAGACATGAAGGCCTAAAGGAGGGAAGCAAAAGATACATAAGACTTTCTAATTCTCTCTGGTTCCTTACCATTTGTAACCCACGTTCTGACTTATAAGTAAGAAAAAATGTTTTCTAAAGGCACTCCAAGTAGTGGTTATCACATGGGCTTTCCTATTTCACAATAGAATTGAGTCTACTAGCATGCTAATCATGTTGTTACTTTTCTGCAGTACTAAGGATTCCCAAGAGGCAGCATTTCAATGATCTTCAATCTAATTTTCCCTTTTTGTTGGCATGTGTGAAATATTTAGAAAATGTGTCCTCGGATGATACTGGGACTAAAGGCATAAAAGTGAATTTTATTTTTACTTTGTATATCTGATAACCATCTCTGTTTGCTCAAAAAAATTCTAACCCCAAAGATTTTAGGGAGCTATTTGGATTCCTTGAAGATTTGCCTGATCAGTGATCATTTGATTATCATTTGACCCTGATAAGATCAGTGTGAAATGAAGAGAATATCCCCAAAATGTCATGTTGGAAAAAAAGTGGGACATGATTTTTATAACTTTAAAAACTGTTAAATGTTTGCGAAAACAAAGGAAACACATTGTTTTTGATCTAAGTGTTAGCATAACAAAATAGTTTTAGGAGATACTAAGTATCAGGGCTTAATCTGCTTAACTAAGCACCTGATAGAAAAATAGAGAGGCCATATCACAAATACAGCTTTTTTATTTTCCTGCCTGAACACAATTTGGGTAATATTTTCAGGTGTCCTTTTTAAAGTACTTCCTACAATAATGTATTTGGTTTTTCTTTGTACACACTTGAACATCTTTTTGAAACACATAATTTTGTTTCAAACTTCAGTTCCTGAGAATGTGGTGTAGGTCAAATTCATGAATAGGTTAAGCTTCTGTCAAGAAAGGGAAAGGCACCCCAGCCAATGGGAAACCTTGTTGGTGATGTACTGTTCTCCAGTGCTGATTCATTGGCTGCCTAGGGTTTGTCATTCTATACCCGGCGTCTGCAAACAGCGTGGGTCGGCTTTTCCGTAGTCTAGCTAGCTAAACTGGATTTTGGCTTCTTGCACGTGCAGTTTCAATTAGGCTTAGCAGATCTCTAACTCTTAATAGAAGCCATGTTATGTTTGTGATTTAAAAAAAAAAAAGTCCCATTCTTTTAACCTCACTGGAGGTCGCTGGCGGTCTTGTGTGACAGAATTACAGGACTGTCTAACAAATGCAAATAAATAATACAATGTGGAATTCCTTCAGCCACAGAAGGAAAGCCTGCCTGAAACTCAGAGCATGTGCTCAGTACGTGTTTAAGTTGCACTCACATGTGGATTGGGCCAGTATGTATTGCCCTTCAAGACGCAAGGTGTGTGGCCCGGGCACCTGTGTGGGCCTCCTTGGGTCACTGTAGGATGGCTCCGGGGGAGGGGGTTCTCGCGGCGGCCTGGGACCAAGCAAGCTTTCGTTGGAATTGCACTGAACCTGAGTAGAGTAGAAAGCATGGGATCGATCCTCTGGGCTCTACATAAGCGTCTTCGCAGGGCGGCGTGTGTGCGTGCACACAGGTGGAAGCGCGCAGTAAAAAGGCGCGGACGCCATAAGGGAGCTACCAGTCCAGGCTTGGCACAATGCCGGCTCGGAGGGGCTCTCGATTCCCACGGCCCCTACAGTTGCACACCCTGAAGTCCAAGCGTCGGGTCATGGAGGCCAGGGGTCTCAGTTTCGACTTGCATTCTGATGCTCCGTTTGGCCTTGGCCTAGGGTCCGGGCAGCGAGACGACTGCGGCGAGAAAAGCTGGGCAGGCGGTGACGTTATCTGCGGCCGCCGCTCCCCCGCCCTCCAGTCCTCGCCGCAGTTCCTGCTCTGCGACATCCGGGTCTCTCCAGCTGCTCTGCGGCGCCGCAGCTGTAGCGGCGGCTGAGCAAGCGGGGCGGGGCAGGCGGAGGAGTGGGGGAGGGGATGGCACAGTACTGTCGTGAGCGCGCCTGCGCGGGGACGCGCTCAAGGCGGCGGCGGCGCTAGGGGCGGGAGCGCGCGCGGGAGCGAGGGAGCTGTGGTCTCGGCGCCGGCCCGGCCCGCAGCTTTGGGTGCCCGGGCTGCTGCAGTTCGCGAACGGGTGGTTGGGGAGGGGGGAGGGGGGGCGCCA
>NW_004567114.1:31248544-31334736 GCF_000260355.1 Condylura cristata | reverse complement strand
GGCGGCGGCGCGGGGAGGGGGCGCGACCCTTGGGCCTTGGCGGCCGGGTCGGGTGTTGGTGGAGGCGACGCTGGTTAGGGCCAAGGGCCGGCCCAGCCCGAAATCGGCCGGTGGAACTTTTCCCGAGCGGTGAGGGGGCTATCACCGCCCCCACCCGCGGGGCCACGCCGCCCGGGGCGCAAACCCCTGGGAGGGAGGCCGGGAGAAAGAAGGGGAGGCTTCCTTTGAACCCGACCTAGCCTCTCAGCACCAGACTCAGGAGAATTTGCTTCAGGTTTTATAGGGGCAGAGCTGAGAATGAGGCTCCTTCAGAATTCAAGTCTGTGATGTTTCCAATTCATTCATTATTATGCCATCGAACAAATCGTTGAAGTAAATTACACTGGTTTCTTCTCGTCTTTTTGACCGTTGTACATTTGTGTAAAAGTTCTGGATGATACAGTTAGGTTGCGATATGGCTCTGTTCTGCCTATGGATCTTCAATATTTTTCTTGCAAGACAGCTGTCGGGGAGCCGCCTCCTACCAACTGCAGTTTTAGATAGGTTTTGAAAATTAAATCTCTTTAGTTATTTTCCCTCCCCATTTCTCAAGCGCCGCATGGTACTTAGAAATCCACAAAGGTTACTTTAGTTGTGCGAGCCAAGAAATCTGTACCGCCTCCTTACGCTCTCCCCACCCCCTCCCCAAGTCTGCTAATTGGAATAATGACTAGAATGCACTTCAAGAAGTGATTGGAAGGGTATGGAAGGTGTAAAAATCTGTGAGCTAGCACTGATAACCCAGAGTGAGGGGTTTGGGCATTATTGAAAGAAATTTAAAATATGGGAAAAGGCTTAATTTTTTCAAACTTTCAGTGTGGAATTTTAAGCATAGACAAATTTTTGCATTTAAATAGCTCCGAAGAGGCAGAGGACTTATCTGCTGAAGGTTTCAGAGTCCAGCAGGGCTTGGGCTTTCAACCCCTTTTTAACTGAAACAATTTCACTTTTCTACTTTTTACATATTAGACCTATTCCAAAGATTATATTTCTGTTACACTTTTACAGATTAGAAAACTTGACTGGGGAAGAGTGACCCACCTTACCAACTGTTTTCTAATCATGGATGTTACTTTCATTGATTTAATGTTTATGTTGGGGAGAAATAATTTCAGGCACAAAGTAACATCCTTTGCTTTATACCATAGTTCTGTTCTTAAGTGTAACTCACCTAGATGGTTAAACATTTAACCATCTAGGTATGGTTTCTTTTAACTTGCAAGTTATTGGATTATCACATTATCGAAACTAATGAATTGTGTGTGGAAGTTGCTTAAGATAGTCTTTTACTATCAATAAATGTTTTTCACAGTGATGTAATTATGTGAAAGGTATGGTAATACTGGTAAAGTTTGACTAGTTACCTCATTGTATATTTGAGAAATAATATGTTTGAATGCTAGAATACATTTCTTTTTACATGGTATACACACGTTAAAACACAGATTGTGTTTTTTTTTTTTTAATGTTTAGTTTGAAGGACTGAAGTGAAGCCCATAATTACAGAATAACCTGTTGAAGGGAATACTACGCTTAGGAGACAAGAATTTTTTGTTGTAACTTTGTTCCAGAATATCTGTCCATGGACAACTCCTTTCTAACTTTGAATCTCATCTTACAAATAGTAAAGCCAAGTGATAACTTGTATTATAAAATGTACTGTCCAGTTAAGTTTTTTCATCCTCAATATTGTCTACTCGGTATGCCTTGAATAAGTGCTTAATATGACAGGCACTTAGAAATTTTAGCATTCTTTTTGGGTTGTGCCTTATTTTAAGTGATTTTTTTTTTAAGTTGGTGATTGTATTTTAGGAAAGTTATTCCCGTAGGTATCCTTTATTGATTTTTTTCTACTGGAATTGGAAATCTAGGAAATACTCCTGGGAGAAAGGAGGATGGCGATTCCACAGGAGACAAAGGGTGGTTGACACTGCAGGTTTGAACATGCATAAGACCCATGGTAGTTGAATGTTAAGGGCATTTTAAAAATACTAAGAAGGTTTTCTGTCAGTTCAAGCTGGGTCTTGCTTATCTTGACTTATTAATAAAACTTCATTTGAAAATGTGTCCCCCAGTACTTATTTTTCCCGAAAAATCTATAGCAATATTTTGTTGTTGGGTAAAAATCACTAGTAATTTAAGTTACTAAAACCTACAGTCTTTGGATTTAAGGTTACTTAGTTTATTAAAATGTCACTAGAATGTAGCAGATCCTGCTTTAACTTTAAATATATATTTATTTAATAATATACAATTATGAAGACATGACTACAGGGAGCTTTTTATCCCTGAAATACTCACCTCTGAGAGAGCTGGCTTAATTTCTTAAGGTACAAGTCTGAGCTCATGTAGGAATAATTAAAATTACAAGGTGATATTTTGGTGATCTCCTCAAATATTTATGCCTGGAGTACCTGATTGTGAGTGGTACTTTACTACTTTACTTCCTTAATCAAATCAGCGGAAGAGGGAGTCATGAAAAAAATTGGCTCAAGTGGAGTCCTAAAAGAGTTTAAGCAAGAGATAAAAAAAAAAAAAAAAGGTGTGGCTGCATGAAATTTATGGACCTTGGGGGGAGGGAAAGGTTGTGAGGCAACTAGGCAAAAGTGTGTATTTCCCTATACCTTGGGTAGGAACTTTAAACCAGAATATGTTGTCTTCTATCTCAAATTTCACCAACATTTTGATGATAAAATTTTTAAAATTCAGCAGCTTCATTTATTATATTACAATTGTCCAGGGTGTATAAATTATATAAAATTTAAAAGATTGATTATATTTTCTCTTTCTAATGCCTAATGTGTTCCATATTTCAAAAACACCAATTTTATACTTCATTATGAGTCTCAAGAATATATTCCTTAATGAGTTTGACCTTTGCCTGTCCTAGCTATCTAAGTACTGCTTAGATAATCTCTTTACCTAGCTTTTCTTTTGCTGTGGCAGATAGGAGGGGCTAGAGAAAGTAAAGATTAAGAGAGGTGACCTTCTGAATACCTTTATCTAAAATGTAATAGACTAGAATTTGTGTAAGAAAGTGAAGGAAATGTAACAAATGCTAAGATGTATTAATAGACTGTTGGTAATTGTGTTTATAAAATTAGAGATTTTTTAAACAAATGTGGTAAAAGAAAGCTTAAGCTTTTATTATTATTATGTTTATTTAAAGTATTGAAAGTCATTGGAGCTTTTGTGACTGATAAGATTTGAACTGAAATCCTGTGAGCCTCAACTAGTTACAGAAGAAAGGAAATAATTATTGATCATTTATTCGTGCCAGGCCTTAGTTTTTACCAGCCCTCTAAAATATTGATGTTCTCTCTCTTTTACAAATGAAGACATGTACACTCAGAGAATCTAAGTAACTTGCCAGGATCTGATGTTTGTAGATTATAAAATTATTTTCAAAATATTCCTGAGTGGATTTTTCCCTAATTAGATGAGTCTTCCTGTTCCTAGGAATCAATTTAAAGAGCTGAATGCTATTACTTCTGACTCAGAATTCTAGAATTTAAAGGGACCTTGTAAATGTATATAGTTAGGTTTTCCAAAGCAAGAGTCCCTTCTGAAATAGTCACAAAATACTTAAAAAGTTAAGTTTATTTTGTCATTCCCAAAGTTTCAGAAGTCAGCAAAACTAAAAAAAAATTTTTAGTTGTGTTATTAATTTTCATTGTTCAGATTGAGACATGGGATTAATAGTATTTCTTCAATGGTTGATATCTTTAATGAAAAATTAAGGAAAATGATTCTGGGTACATATAATCAATAGGGCCACATTGAAGGCTCCAGATAGAAGATAGTGGTAAAAATCTCCTAGAGCAGTTGATATTGGCTAAGTGTCTCTAAGCCTTTCTCCTAAGGTAATCTTGAATCTGAAGAGATAATTATGTAAGGTACTATACATATTTTCTACCATGAGGAAAGTGCCCAATGTATGGACCTTGAGATACTAGTGGATATGAGAGGGTTGTCATTGACTATAATTTTGGCAGCAAGCCTGGAAAATTAAAGTAATATAGAAAAAAGAGAGAGTTGAGTATTAGTAGATTTATTTGACACTGTGAAGCTGGAAAGAAGTCATGGCTTTGGAGTTAATGATTAGGTGGCAGTACATGGGTCATTAAAGGATGAAAAGTTAGAGTAATAAAACAAAGGTGAATGTTAAGACTAGAACAATCTGCAAGTAAGGAAGGACAAGAGTTGGTATTTGAAGAGAAATTGCAACTCTTGATTAAAAATGGGCACAAAGATATTGCTATAGGAAAAGATTCTATAAAAGAATAAGGAAACTTACTGTAAATAATAGTTCTTTCTGTAAAAAATAGTATTCACAAAAGACATTAAAGTTTTATATGTGAGTCTTTATATGGGAACCTATATGATCTTGTTATGCCCTGTACCCAAACCATGGTATGAGCATTCCAACAGGCCTAGTACTGTATCTCCCTCCCCCATTCTACAAAATATTATTTCATCATATTATCTCTCTCTACAATGTATACGCTGACTCCCTTTTGCTTCTAAAATAAAGTTTGGATTTCTTGTTTTGGTTTTTGACACTGATTGGAACTCAGAACTATTCTATTTCAGCAAACTGGTACATTTGCCATCTCTGGAACATGCCCTATATACTTTGTTCTCCTTGGATGTTTGCTCATACTGATTCACAACTTAAAAATCTTGTTTTCCTCCAACTCGTGTTTTTCCCTTTATCAAATCTCATTTTCTATTATTTCCTACTCCACAAAAGCTCCCCTGATTAGTGTTTCATCTTGCCTTTCTGTCTACTTATTTGGCAGCATCATATTTGTATGACTTTAATTATATGCTTTATTGATAGGTATTTGTGCTTATAATTGTGTAATTATAAACTTTTAAAAGGAAAGGCTTTTTTTGTTGTTAGTATAGCCAAATCCTAGCACTAGAGGCCCTGTAGACATGAATATTTTGTAAGTCAAGAGTAGTAATGATTGCTGTGGGAGGTGGAAGTAAAAAAGCTTGGTAGCAGACATTTCTGACTTACTGTATATTATTTTGGGTGAACCTTGATATGTAAGTGTAAAGATTATAACAAATATGAAGTGTGACAGAGTTCTTACATTGGTATAGAAAACTAGGTTGATTGATTCTGGACCTAAATTTTTCACTTTAACTTGCTACCTTTTGGTTTTGAGGGTTAGCAGGACATTTACAATCATACATCTCTTTGTAGAGTTACATTTGCAAATGTTATTATGACCTTTGCATTCCTTTAACAAAGGAATTATAAGATCACAGTAGTTTTTGTATTAAAGAAGGGTAGCTATCAACTAATTTAATTTGAAACAAAAAATGTCTAATGTCTGAATAGCTTGTGTTAACCTAAGCCACTCAGTTAAGTCTTTAAACCATTTCAAATTGTTGAAGTAGTTCCAGTATTCAGGGGGAAAAACATCCTTATTGAAAAAAATTTTACATATGCTTAATTTATTAAAATCTGATATGTGAGACCAGAACCATGAATTTGATTCTTTGCCTCTTATGTTTATCTTGCCTTGACATTAGCTAGTAACAATGATAGCTAATGTTATTGAATATTTGTTATAGCATTTTTAAGTACTGTCTCATTAGGTCTTCACATCTCTCTGTATGAGATAGATGCTGTTACTACTTTTATCTTAACAGGTGAGAAAATTGACAGAGGTTAAGATTTGTCTAATAGTTAGCAACAAACCAAGCACCTATGCTTGGATTTTTCAAAGTAATTTTATGAATGGGTCATTCCATTATTTTTCTGCTTAAAAGATAAACTGTTGGCATTAGTGGTTAGAAAATCTTTGTAAAGGTAGGACTATTGGTATGACATTTCTTTGTGAGTATATCTTATGATTGAATTTGGGCCTGAGATGGAATGATCAACCACATTTCTTGAAAAGTATTAGAATATCATTTTCACCAAAAACAGCTATTAAATTTTTAAAATATAAAATGGCATGTAAAATGTGACTAGAATGATGTCCCACAAGTCATGCATGTTTTTATGACATTAATCAAATACTTTGCAACCCACTGACATAAATTATTTCATCAGGTTTTTATGCAACTGAAATTTTTAGTTTTTAAGAAATATTTTTCAAATATGAGCTACCTAATTAGGTTTACACTAGATCTTGCGCTATGAATCAGTGTTCATATACATTTCAGTGTTGAGATTTATTAAATTCCTTGAAAGCAGAGGACAGGTTTTATTTTAAATCACTGCACAATTTTAGTAGTCTGTTCATTTTCTGATAAACACATGACAAAGAAAAGTTAATGTGAGCCAGAAATATAACAGTATGAGAACGCATAGTGTATAATCCAGTTTTAATTTAGGCCAATGCTTTTTACTTATCTGTGATATGATGATTTCTCAAGCAGTGATACAGGTAAACAGGGTTTTTATACTTTGTTTTTTGAGTCCTGCTATATGTAACTTAATTTTAATAAAGGATATATTATTCAAACCTATCATAAAGAAGAATGTAATTTTTTTTTACCAATTTTAAATGAATGTCTCAGCTTCTTAGCACTACTTCTTTTCTTTAGCATAAATGGCAGAAATTGTATCAAATTTGCTATTATGGCCATAGGAAATGTAATTTTGCCTTTTTAACCAAATTCAAAAGTCAGACATTACTAAGAATAAGCACAAAATTGCTGTTTATTATTTGTCTTTGTTCTGCAAATGGAGTCACCAGACTTTTAGAAAAGCATCTTGTTAATATATCATAATGCTTTAGAATATAATAGGTAGTAAATAAAATCTTCACTTTTTATAAAGCAATAGAATGTTATCCTTCCTGGTAGTCTGTTTTGGTTATCAAGGAGCCAATCTTAAATGTGGCAGCTTTGTTCTGTAGTCAGCCTACATTTTAACCCTGTGTTACTCCATATCTGTCACCTTCATTTTTTCTGTCTGCTTAGCTGCTTTGGAACTGTACGCAAGTACTTCAGCAGCTAGTCAGCCATGTAGTGTGATCTTATATTGCCTGCTGCCTTTAGTAGAGTAAGAAGCTTCGTAACTGCAAATGGCTTATTCATTTTACACAGTAAAACTTTCAGATAAGTTAAAGATATTTTTGCCTAAAATACCCTGAGTGTAGATTTCTTAGTTTTTCAGAAATTTATGTTTTGTATCAGAATTCCATTGTTCTTTGCTCCTCACACACACAAGAAATTACTCATTTTTGAATTTTGAATGAATAAGTAAATGAATAAAAAACTTGGGCAAATAATACATATGAACTTGAACCTCTGATCAAAACTAGGTATTTTCTCTTGCCTCCTCCACTCTATTTTATGTTGTACTTTTCACTAATGAGTGTATTTAATGATTTTGAGATTTTAAGTGATTAATGAACAATAATTGAAAAAAATCAAGTTTTTTATTTGTAAACTAGTTTTATGCTTTAAAGTCTAATAGTTTCTTGCTAGAAATAATGATACATCTATAGAGACAACAAATTAAAACTATACTATGAAACAACAAACTGGAAATGGTAGAATATGTTTGTTCACAGTTCAGCTTATCTATGGGAATACCTTTTCCTGGGTAGGAAAGAATTCCTAACTGTTGACAAGGGAAGGGAGAAGTCAAGATAATGACTGTCAATAATTTGTCTGCAGTGTGTCAAATCTGACTACTGTGAACAAAAAAGACATGATCCCTTCCCTCATAGATCCTAAAATCTAGAATGAGAGATAATTCACAGGGTCTTAAGTGCTATGATGAGGGAAGTAACAGGATTCTGTGAGCTCATGACTAATGGTAGATCTATTTCCTGAGACAGGGGACTGGGTAGGACTAGTGGCAGGGAGTTGAGAAATTCATTTTGGGTCATGTCATTTGAAGTGTGGCTAATCAAGTATAGAAGGGAGTTGGATATATATATCCAAAATATTATATATATATGTATGTATTGTATGTATGTATGTATCTATTAAGCTACTATAAAGATAGGAGCTTTCACTTTAGAAAAAAAAAATCTATTCCCCAGCACCCTTTTATACACATAAAGCATCGAATGTCACAAGTTGTAGATTTAATGAATGGTTCTATTTTGAAAAATTGTAGATTATATGGAAAAAAGTCTGTCTTTTAGAGGCAAATACTTTTTTTGTTTGTTTGTTTCCCAATAAGGGGCTTTTATATGTGTAAACTACTGGATTCCCATGTACTTATGTGTGAATGAAACTTTATCATCTTAAATACTTAATATAATATTTTTCCTCCTTTCAACTTAAAAACATTCAAGGTTGGCCCTCCCTGGTGGAGCAGTGGGTTAAAGCACAGCACTGAGAATCTAAAGCCGCTTCCGCATGAGTTCGATTCCCGCCTGCCCCGGAGGTGACCACATGGCGAGGCAGACCTCTCCTGACCCGCCCGCTGCTCCCCTCAGCAGTGTACTTCGTCTATCTGCCTGTTCTGCTCCCCACTCTGTCTCTGGTGAAGCCTCTCACCGCCCCTGAGCCTCTGGCCTGTACCCGAGTTCTGTATGCACAAATAAATAAATCTTAAAAAAAAAAAATTCAAGGTTGTCACCAACCTTGTAAATGTTTTGTATGTATGAGTTCTGTTTGTTTCAAGCAAAAGAAAGGATGGATTGGCTGGAGAGGTTATTTGTTATTTTGTGGGTCAACCTAACACTGACTTCTCAAATATGCAGGCATTAAAAAATAGCAAACTGGGAATTAACTTTCAGCTTGTAGACAAGTTACCCCAAACTAAGAAATTTAATTAATAGATGAGGCAAATTTGAGATTGATTAACAGAACTTTAGAAACTAAATAGCTCAATGCTTTCTAAATTTTTTTTAAGAATAGTTAGTGAAAATAGCATTTTGATAGTCACTAGAACCCCCTCTAACTGAATTTAGCTTAGATATTTTCAGGTAGTCATATATTTCTAAAGATTACTTTTAAAAATTGTACAGTACTTACCTTTTTTAGAGATTTAACAAAATTACCTCTGGAGTACATGATTCTGATGATAGCTCTAGAAGATGTTGATATATTGGAAACTTTGTGAACCTTAAAAATAACATCAGAAATGGCAAGTTCTGTAACATACAGAAATTGTGAATTTGAAACTGGCTAAAATCTGTGCAAACTAACTATGGTTTGAGTACTTGTAAATATTTTTATGTAATTCAGCAAACTTTTAAATGGCTTTTGGTAGGAAAAAAATGATTTGTATAATGGGCTCTTTGGACATACTTTAGCATAGAAAAGTTTTATCTGATTTGTTTGACTTGACATTTCATTTTTTTTAAAGGATTTATTTATTTATGCATAAAGAACTGGGGTGTAGGGGAGATGTGGGCGGGGAGGTGAGAGGATTCACCAGAAACTGTAGGGAGCGGAACAGGCAGATCAACTAATTATACTGGTGGGAAGAGAAACAGGCGAGACAAGAGAGGTCTGCTGCACCATGTGGGTCACCTCCATGGCCAGGGATTGAACTTATGAAGAGGCTGTGGCTAGCTTCTTTGCACTACTCTTTAATCAGTTGTGCCATCACAGAGGGCGCGATGACATTCCATTTTTAGTTTTAATTAAGGGCATTAAATTAGGGTATCAACTCAGTGATACCTTTTGCATCAGAATTCATTAGGGTGAAGTTTGGTTTGTTGGAAGTTTATTAAATATTTAAAATTTGAAAGAATGAAATAATTGAAGCTATTAGATGAAGAAATTTGGCGTAGCTGGAAAATTTTCAGGTAACTTTTTTTAATATTTATTTATGCATACAGGATTGGGGTACAGGCCAGAGGTACAAGGGTGGTGAGAGGATTCACCAGAGACAGAGGGGGGAGCAGAGCAGGCAGATCGATGAAGTACACTGCTGAGAGGAGCAGCGGGCAGGTTAGGAGAGGTCTGCCCAGCCATGAGGGTCACATCAGGGGCTGGGGATTGAACTCACACTTAAGTGGCTGTGCTAGCTTGCAGTGTTGGTGTCCTGCCTAACCCATTGTGCCACCAGGCAGGGCCCTCGGTTAAATTCTTAATCTTTGAAAAAGATTATCACTACATGAAATCTAGTCATCTTTTAAAACTTTTTGTGTAATGAAATACAGAAAGTCATAGGAAGCCACAGTAATCTTTTTAATACAGCATTATTGAGCTAGAGAGAGAAAGAGGGAGGTAGCCTATGGCCTTAAATTAACCCATCTAAAGTGTACAGCAGTTTTTGGTATATTTACGGGAATTGTGCAACCATTATCACAATTTAATTTTAGAACATTGTCATCAACCCCTAAAAGAAACTTTGTACTTATTAGCTGTCACTTCTCTACCAGCCCTTTCAATTGCTTATTTCCTTTGTATCTATAGATTTGTGTTTTAGATATTTCATATAAGTGAAATTTTAATGGGTGATTTCTAGCCTTTATAAACATCTTGTATATTTCATGAGATGGCTAGCTATGAATAATGTAACCTTTTATGTAGTCTAAATAGTGACTATTTGCTCCTGACCAAGAAAATGTATTTAGTAATTGGGAAAGTGTATCCAAGTTTAAACTGTCGATCTTTTCACTAGTATTGTTAGAAAAGAATATGTACTATTAGCCCTCACCTCCAGTTGCACTTTACACTGTCCCGTCTGTCCCCAGGCTTTCCCTAAAATGTTAGTGTAGTAGCTATTTTTCTAATTTCTCTTCTACCTCTCAAACTAAGACTTGCTTACATTCACTGAATTGTTCCCTTTGCAGTTGACTTGCCTAAACTCTACCTTCTTACTTCCCTAAACCCAAGAATGAGGAAGAATTAAAAGCAAGAAAGGGGAACTAGAAAAAGAGACAAGGTGTGTAAGTGCAGAAATAGAAATGTTAAGGAGACTGAATACTAAAATAGCAGGCAGGATGATAAAACTTGGAAGCTTCTTAGGAGAATTAGACATAGAGGGAAGAAACAGAAGATAAAAGTTATTATAATGTAGTAGAAGATAGAATAGTTTATCCTTGTTTGAAGTTCCAGTTCTGAATTTTTACATTGTAATCATGTCGGTAAGACATAAATGATAATTCTACTTTCTGATGAGGTTTAATAGGCTTGGTTTATATCCTTTTTAGAACTTTGTGTAGGAATTTTGAAACTGAGCCATGGTGTCATGTCATGTGTTGTCTTCTGGGTTATTCAAAGATGTTCATGCTTGAACTCATGCAGAATAGGAAACTGTATCACCTTCATTATTCAGACATATCCCACAGAGAACTAAGTGGCATTGTCTTGGAATTTCCAAATTAGACAGACATAATCCTATTCTGGGTGCCGCCATACTAAGTGGGCTACGTGAGAGTTAAAAGTATTAGCCAAAAATTGGTGCTGAGAGCTTGCCTTTGCCCCAAAAAAATCTTGTGAGATTTTAAAACTGTTAGTAGAGGTGCCCCAGAAGACCCAGCATCCCACATACAGCTTAAGTATTTCTCCCTTTAAACTACTTTATATAAATCTTCGTTAACTGTTTTATACAGTATATTTTAGAAGGGGAAACTTAAGAATGTTTAACTAACTGACTATAGAATTAAGAATTATTAAAATAATATTTAACCAGAGAAATGTGTGAAAATATATATTTAGTACTGATCGAGATGGAAGCAATGTTTTAGAGACCTTGACCCTGTGAACTGCAAACTTAAGGGCCCTATAAAATACTTCGACCTCTAAAGTAAAATGTGAGATTTAAAGATTGCTATGATTTAAATGGATTTGTAAGTGTCAGTGGAGCATTTGTTAAGTGCTATATATATTGTTAAAAATATACATATTGTTAAATGTAAAAGGGTAAATATCATTTAAACATTCTTCTATATAACTGCCTACAGCTTTGTCTTCTTGTAGCATTAGTATTTATTATTCTTTTTAAAATTAATACCCATATCATACTTTTACCAATTCCTATACTAAGTATCCTTGTATCATACTCCTGGGCTTATCTTTCTTCTTGCTAAAATATATTATTTAGTAACCTTTTCAGTTGGAGGTTGTGGCTTGTAAATGTTCAAAAGTTTATTTTACATACTCTTTTTTGTAGAAAACAAAACAAATTTTTAGGTTATTAGGAAACTTGGCAAATTTGGGTCGCTGAGAAGCCTGGCTTGTTACACCTTTGTTATTTTGTAATTTTTCTCTCTGGTGGTTTTAAAAAAGATTCTTTTTCATATCCTAGTACTACTATTTACTGTGTGACTTAGGCATATTCTAGATAGAAATAATGAAATAGTTCCTGTATCATAAGGTTGTAGTGATGATTATGTTAATATGTGTAAAGCACAGAGTTCTAAATGTTGTTAAGTATGATGTTAGTATTGTTTATTTTACCATATTGATGTTCTGAAGACATTCCTATGTTGTGCCTGTGTGTGTTGTCTGTAATACAACATACATAGTTGATCTGAAGAATCATCTTCAGTACTAGAAAATTCCTTAGATTATATCTTTGACTATTGCTTTTCTACTATTTCTTCTCAATCTCTGATACTTTCTGCAGTTCTTCAGCATTTTTGAGTTTACTAATTCACTTTCATTTTGTTAAGCTAGAGTGTATGTGGTCTCAGCTTTTATTTCTCAATGAATTTTTTTTTTGTTTGTTTCATCCTTCACTTCTCCCTCTTGTCTTCCCTTCCCCTCTCTCATCTCTGCATATCTGTCTACTCTCTTCCTGCTCCTGCTCTCTCTTTTCTAATAGCCCCCCTATTCTGGTTTAATTTCTGGCTGTTTTTTATTGTTTTCATCCTTCATTTCTGTTGTTCTTTTTAAATTGAGAGCACCGTAAATGTGCACATTTATTTTTAGATTGTTTCTTCTAAAAAGAAATGCTGCAGTTGATATTGTTGCCTGTCTATTTAGGTTAGTTCTCATGTGTTTTTGAATTTGTTTTTGTCCCACTAAATGAAAGTTTATTGTTCTTTCTTTTCACTCTTCTTACACAGTGTTTTTGCACATGCCTTTATCTTGGTTCTTGTATTGGAAGTTTGTTTCCTCTTATTCTTAATAACATAAGGATCAGGCTTTTATCTCACTAAAAATAAGACACAGACTAAGGTCTGTACTTCAGGTCACTATTCATTCATCTAAACTATAGTTCCAAGTAATGGTTAGCAAGTAGCTTTTCCCAGCAACTTTTACAGGCATTAGTTTCAGCTAGCCTGGTTCTATCCCTGCCTAGCATGGGGGCATTTTTTGTCCCTGTTAGTATCCTTACAGGATGTGAATTTCTGCCCATCTCTGTTACTTGAGCTTCACACACTGCTTTGTAGTTCAAGAGTTTATCTTTGGCAGGTGGTTTGGTCTTGCTTTTCTGTTTTATAGCTAGCTATTTTTAAAATGCATTTGGAATAGATAGGCACTTAAAAGTGTCAGTGTATAAAATCATTTATATGGGCCTCCCTGCAAGCGGTTAAAGCACAGCACTAGGAAGCTATCCGTAGCCACTGTAGCATGCATATTCGATCCCCAGCCAGGGAGGCACCCGCATGGCATGGTAAACCTTTCCTGACCTGCCTGCTGCACCACTTAGTGTATTTCAGTACATCTTCTGTTCCCAACTCTGTCTCTGGTGAATCCTCCAACCGCCCTGCCCTCCACACCTCTGGCCTATACTCCAGTTCTTGTATGCATAAATAAACAAATCTTTTAAATAAATCATTTAAATGGAAGTTAGCATTTTAAAGTTCATTATATTTTACATATTCTTCAGGCACCAGTTCACTCCCTTACCTATAAGAAGTGTATTTTTTTACTCCCTTACCAATAGTGGACATTATAAATTTCTAATCTTTGCTAAAGTAATGGTAAACAATAAATTTGTGTTTAAAGTCTGTGGAAATGGACATTACTCCATATATTCATTGGCGATTTGTATTCTTCATGAATTGAACTGTATGTTCATATTCTTTGTCCATTTCTTTTCTTTTTAAGTGTTTTTGTTGTTTTATAAGAGCCCTTTGTCTATTTTAATGTTAACTTTATCACTTATAACATATGTATTTTAAAGGTACTTGCATTTCAAGCTTATGAATTTTGTTTTATAGTACAGACATTTTACTCCTTTGACGTCTTGCTGAATTTTTGTTGACACAGCTCTTTGTAGAGTCTCAATTCTAGTCCACTAATAATTTACTCCTTCATTAGTGTTATCTCTTAAATTCCATAATTTGACATTGTTTTAATGTTAGTTACAGCAAATGCTTGTTGTTTTTTTAAGAATATTTAATGTCTTAAACACTTAATGTTACAAATTTTGAGATCATTTCAACATAGTTAGGAACAAAAGACCCAGTTGTGATTACTTTGAATTTACTTATTAGTAAGGAGGACTATAATACTGAACCTTCCTAAGAAAAAGAAATGTCTTTTATTTTGAGGCTCTCTTAAAGGTCCTATCTCTTGTAATTTTTTTAAAGATTTATTTATTTTTGCATACAGAACTGGGTATAAACCAGAGGTGCAGGGGCGGTGAAAGGATTCACCAGAGACAGAGTAGAGTGCAAAATAGGCAGATAGAGGAAGTACAATGCTGAGAGGAGTAGTGGGCAGGTCAAGAGAGGTCTGCTGCATCATGTGGATCACCTCGGGCTGGGGATTGAACTCATCCTGAAGTGGCGGTGTTTTAACCCGCTGTGCCACCAGGGCGGGCCCTATTTCTTGTAATTTTTTAAGATACAGTTTTATTGTCATTTTTACTTTGAGTAATTATTGTTAATAGTTTTCTTATGATTTTATGTAGCTAGATAGCCTATTGAACTTTTCTTAATAATGTTTCAGGTTTTGTGTTTGCCGTCATGGTCTTATCTGCGAATAATAATTTGATTTCTTCATATAGTTCTTGGCTCTTTTTTAATCTTATTTACTGCATTAATTAGTATTTATTTCTGTGCAGTACTTATGTGATAGGGATAATAACAGGTAATGTTTATTTCCTATAGGAATTGTTCTGATTACTCTCTTCTGTGATGAGCTATGTGTTAAAATTTTGGAATAAATTTATCAAAACTTTTAGCTAGTGAAGAGCTCTGTTTTTCTTCTTTGAACTTTTGAAAAGAAGTGTACTAACAGGTTGCTGGATGTTGCCTCATAATTCAGTTTCCCAAATTTTACTTAGTTACTTGTAATATATGACTATATTCAGAGTTTTTAGCTTTATAATTTTAGTGCTTTGTATCTGAGCTATAGTAGGTATGTAAAAAGAAGTGGGGAGTACCCAGCGCCCCCACTTGAAATATCTTGGTTGTAAAATGTCTTGCCTGATACATATTTTTATACTTTTAAATAACTCTTTTGAAAACTTAATCTTTGGATAAAAAATACTACCACCAACTTCCTTCATTTTTCACATATTACCAATTGTTAACATTTTACCACATTTATTGTATAAAACTTCCATTTTTCCTCCTGTGTATGTGCACATATATATTATTCTTTGGTCTTCTTTAACCTGGAATGGTTCTATAACAGGATGGTCCTCATGGAAAAGGGTCAGAATTGGCCAGACAGATCCTGGACTGGTTGAAACAGATGTGTGTAAGAGAGCCTGTGGAGAGGCTAACCATGGCAACATTTATCTTGATTTTAATTTTGATTTTGTTCTTTATCTCCTAGACACTTGTGGCCATTTCTGACCATTTCCATGGGGGACCACCTGTTACAGTTCAAGCATTTGCTGGCCAGTAAATTGCCATTTTGGTTTGGGTTTTGGTTTTTCATGAGTTTTGCAGTGTTAGTACTTTAGAACCTTTAGTTCTTTGATAGTTTTATCTTTGTTGTAGTTACCACTAACCTCACTTTTTTTTAAAAAAAATTGTATTTTTTTTAAGTATGCTGTTGTTTTTCTCCATACTTTCACATTTGTTAGCAAAGAATTGTGCCATGTTTTAAAAACAATAGCCACCAAAAAAATTAGCTGTGGAGTGAATAGCTTGTTTAATTTCTAATTTTGAGTTATAGTTTTGAGTTTTTTTTTGTTTTTTTTTTTCAGTTAGGGCTGCTAATGCTGTACCTATTTTATTTACTTTTTTCTCATGTAACATATTTTATTTCCTCTTTCCTAATATTCCTTCAATTCTCCTTAGGTTTTCTGTCTGTGTGTACTATTCTTTATTTCTTGAGTTCATGTTTCTAATACACCGAATTTTACTTTTTACTCAGAAAATGAGAGTTTGGTGCAAAAAATTGATGAGGTTTTGTTGCTTCTAATAATTTTGTAATTGTAAAATTAGACAAACTCAATATAAAGTTGGACAGAAGCATTCCTTTTATAGCAATTTCCAGAAGTTATTTATGTTTTATGTTTAAATATGTACTCTTGGTTTCAGCAGATAGTATGTATTTTTTTTTTTTTAAGATTTATTTATTTGTGCATACAGAACTCGGGTACAGGCCAGAGGCTCAGGGGTGGTGAGAGGCTTCACCAGAGACAGAGTGGGGAACAGAACAGGCAGATCGATGAAGTACACTGCTGAGGGGAGCAGCGGGCCGGTCAGGAGAGGTCTGCCACACCTTGTGGCCACCTCTGGGGCAGGCGGGAATCGAACTCATGCGGAAGCGGCTTTAGATTCTCAGTGCTGTGCTTTAACCCACTGCGCCACCAGGGAGGGCCTGATAGTTTGTATTTTTTAATAGGTTTGCTACAAGTTAAGTGACAGAAATATCTAGCACAGGGAAATTCATAATTAAATTGTAATTTTAAACTATACCCTTCATCAATTAAGTCACTTGTCCTTTTTATTTTTATTCTCTGTGCTTTCCTTCGCTGAAAATAAAATTGTTGATCCGTAATTTCTTTTTGGTTATAGTTAGTTAGTATATTTTGTCCTTTCCAAAGTCCTTTATCCTATGATATCTCCTTTACTGAATTTGTTTTGATTAATCTCTTTAACTGCATTACTCTGATACACTTTTAGTGTCACCATAGAAGATCTTTTTTTACATACAATGCCAGCTCTTGCTATAGAGTTCCTACTTTGTTAATGCCAATTTGTTGGGCATAGAATTCTTATAATAAGCCCCTTTACCTTAAACAATCACATTACTCATTATTGCTTATCATCTAATACCGCAAAGAAGTTTGAAGCCAGCCTTATTTTGTTTTTTTCTCTTATTTCTTCACTTAAATTATGCTTTAGTGTTGGTAGTGAGTTTCTACTAAAGATAACTAGTAACTGGTGAACCCTTTCAATCAAGTTAAAATTTTCCTTCTGTTCAGGAAATGACAGTTTAATTTCTCTTACATTATTTTCTTTTTATAAACTACTAACTAAACTGTTGAATTTGGATTGTCTGTATCTTTTCTTCCATGTTGTCTTTATCTCTTTATCCTTATTATCTACATACTGTATGATTTTACTCTTAGTATCATTTTTTCCCCTTCCAGATTGCTTTTTTACAGGTTCTTTGCTCCTCATTGTTTTTCACGCCATTTAAAATAATACAATAAATCTCTTTGCTTAGCTCTGTTAATATTTTTTATACCCTATCTTGTCTTATTTTCACTCACATTTACTTGTACAGTTCTAGAGGTCACAAATCCAACCTCGGTTTTCCTAGACTAAAATCAGGATGCTAGCAGGAATGTGCTCACTTGCTTTTTTCTGGCTTTTTGGGGCTATCCAGCATTTCTTGGATTGTAGCCTATCATTCAAATCTTCCAAGCCAATATTTTAAATTTCTGCATTGTCTTCATATTACCTGCTCGTATTAATGTGTCAAGTAGTACTTTTTTATAAGGACACTTGTGATTACATTTAGAAGTTTTTGGATAATAGAGGATAATTTCTATCACAAAATTCTTAATCACTTCTACAAAGATCCTTTTTCCAAAAACGTTAACATTTACAGGGTAAGGACTTGATTGATATTTTTTAAGTAATTACTTAGCATCTTATATTTTTATAGTTATCATTTTTTTTATTTCAGAATGAGGCTACCAATTAGCAAGAAAATCAGATTAGGTTAATCTTCAGGAAATGAGTGCTATAAAAATCATAGGTGGTAGTCTTTTTACCAGTGCTATAAATACAGATGCTGTGGTGGGAAAGTGATGAAAAGGTCTGGATATGGCTAATAAGGTCTGGTCCAGACATTGAAATGCTTGCTTTTTGAGAGGAGGCTTTAACAACTTAGGTGAAGATTAAATTTAATCTAAATTAATTTAATTAATTCTAAATTTAATTACGTTAATTCAGCCTACAAGTTTGCAGTCCCTACTTGGTGGCAGCTTTTTTCTCTTTTCATTCCTTATTGGTTGATTTTTTTATAATAAAATGATTTTGTTTATTTCTTATAATTTTTGTATTGGTATTGAGAATAAGTTTTTAAATAAGAATTCACTAGCATGATTTTAGACTGAAGTATTAATATATTAAAGACATTTGCTATGTTATAAAACTTAACCTCATATCTTTCTTAAAACAATGTAATTCTGAGAAAAGTCAATCAATTTTGTTTATCAGTGAGGAAAGTTAGACATTAAGCTAAAGAACTTGTCCAGAGTGATATCTGGACACAAATGTATAAGTACAGCTTTAATCTTATGAAAGGTATTTCCATGTTTGTTTTAATGTTCTTTAAGATATTTTTATGCTGATGGAGAGGTTTAAAATACATAAAAGGAGTGTCCCCCTACTACTAAATTGGATAATTAATTTCTAAGTTCATTTACTTTATATATTTTGGGGTTTTATTTTTGTAAATAGGTTACTTTTTTGTAATGTTATTAAAGAGTTATATAAATGACAAGTCATAGTGTTGAACTTACTATTTTCAAGGAAGGGAGCATGCCAAGTAGTAGGTACTGTAAGAAAGCCCTTATGGTTGAGTAAAGATTGTGGGAGGAGGACCATTAGAAGTAATATAGCTCTGGAGAAAGTAACTTGGGGTCTAACCACCAGCAGCCTTCAAGTGAACCCTTGAAGTTCTTTTGTCTTCAAAACGGAACTTGGATGACCTTGATTATAAATTGAATGACCTTGAGTATGGAAGTAGTGTGGTGCTGTTTAATCTTTTGAAAAGTTTATTTCGGCTGCAGTTAGAGTAAGTTGCAAGGAAACCAATGTACACGGTAAGAGACAAGATAGGCTGGTATAGAGTAATGCAGTGAGAGATGATAGTAGTTTAAAGATGTTGAAGAAAGTGGATAAATTTGAGAATATTTAGTAAGCATAATCCATAGGACTTGGTGATGGACTAGTGGAGAGAGATGTCAAAGGTATGTGAAGAGTGCCTAGAGAAACAGCTTAAACTGAGAAGAGGGCCTCCTTCTAAGCTTTGCATGTCAGTAATTAAAGGATTGGGAGATGATGCAGTTGGGCTCAAAAGAGACAAGAATGGAAAAAGGGCAGTAGTGGAAAAGCTGGCTGTTTTAGATTCTTGAACAGCCAGTGGGAAGAATGTTTCAAGAAGGGGTGTTCTGTTAAATGCTGTTGTGAGAAATCAGAAATGAAAGCTAAAAATGGCAATTGGATGAGACAGCTGGGAGGAGTTAGTTTTGATGGAATGACTGGAAAAACAGTTTGAAGTGTCACCATTTTTTTTCTTAAAGAATTTGTTAAACTGTAAAGGGATGAGAAAGGCAGGTAGGTAGCTAGAGAGAGCAGTCAGTCTTACTTTTAGCATGCGACATTTTAGTGTCTTTAAAAATTGTACTCCAGTTGAATACAAAGCAGAAAAAAATGGATAATAGTGTAAAGTTCCTATTCCTTTGAAGCTTAAACTCCAAAGTTCTAGAAGGGGAATTTTCTTAACTGAGTCCTCTATTATATCAGAAAGGTATGAGGATAGGGAAAGTATAGATGTGGATGAATTTGTATTTTTGGAATCAACAAGATGAAGGAAACAACCTTCAGGGTTCTGAAAGAATTCTTCAGGCAATTTCATTAAACTACCTGCCTGGTAGGTAGGTAGTTTAGTAGTAGTTAGTTTGCTAGAGTCTCATTTATTTATTTTTGCTTTTGTTTCCCTTGCCATTGGGGGAAATTTGAAGAATTTGATAAATTAAAGACATCTCTAAAACTGGTATCAAGGAACATATCACCTGTGTTCTCATAATTGTATGTTGTGGTTTCAGTTCATACATTTAAATCGCTAGTCCATTTTTAATTAATTTTGTGTATGATGTTAGATACTTGTCTGATTTCATTGTTTTACATGTTGAAGTTCAGTCTTCCCGGCATCATTTATTGAAGAGACTTTTCTTGCTCCAATATATTATTCTTGACTGCTTTATCATAATTTAGCTGTCTATATCGGTGTGGATTTGTCTCTGGGTTCTCACATCTGTTCGGTTGATCTATGTTTCTGTTTTTAACTAACCATACCATGCTGTCTTGATGAATCTCACTTTGTAGTATGGCTAGTCTGAGTATTTAAGCTTAGCTTTGCCAGAAATTGCAAAGAACATAATAACCTCTACTTTTTAAGTAGCATAACACCTCCACTTTTGTTCTTTTTTCTCAGTAGTGTTTTGACTATTTGTAACTCCAAATAATTCTTTTTTCCTATTTCTGTGAAGTATCTTGTTGGAATTTTGACAGGGATTACATTGACAGTATGTTGATTGTTTTAGTTAATGTGGCCATTTTAGCAATGTTAATTCTTACAATCCAAGAGCATGAAATATCTTTCCATTTCTTGTATCTTATAGTTTTCAGTGTACAAGCCTTTCATTGTCATGGTTAAATTTATTCCTAGGTATTTAATTATTTTTGATGCAGTTGTAAATGAACATTTACTTTTTTTTTTGGTATTTTACTTAGTCTGAGTACTTGAGCTTGGCTTTGCCAGAAATTGCAATTAAAAGCAGATTTCTCTCATTCTCTTTTCTTTTTCCTTGACTTACTGTCTTCCTCTCTTTTTTCTTTTGTTATTTATCTTTGGCAGTTTAGAAAACAAATTACATAGAGTAGGTAGAGAAAACATGGCACCAAAGGAATTTTCAACTTTGCTCTGCAATAATCCCCTCTACCTACCTGCCTTGTGTTTTCTTTATAAAAGCTATCTTTAAATTTATAATACTTTATTTACAATTATAAAGGGTATTATGTGTAAGAGGATTGGAGTGCCAGTCCAGGTTCTAATCCTACTCTCAGTCTTACTGTTGAACGAATATAAATGTACTAATGATTAGGTGAAAAATCAGACTCCAAATGTGAGAAAAATTACCCAAAGATAACCTTTTTTCCCCCTCTCAAATCGCTCTTAAATTTTGTTCATATACTTATTTACCATTATCACAGATAAACATTGAAATGGCTGCCTTGGATTACAAAATACAATTTATTTAGTAGCCTCATAGCTTGGGAAGTTAAAGTAATTTGTATACCTTAATTTATCCTTTGCAGAGATAAGGCTTAAAGAACTCCACTGAATCCCAACTTGCAGTATATTGTTTAGTAGCCTATTATTCAATAAATTTACAATCCAGAAATCATCTGATAATTTGTCCTCAAATTTGACAAGTTCTATTCATATGTAAATAATAGTGGGCAGTGTAGAATATGCTGAAGATTTGGTGATAGTAGTTTACATTCCACTGCAAATAACTTGAATGGGGCTTTGTTATACATTTCTTTTACTGTGAACTACTGTTCCACTTTTTCCCTTTTTATACCAAGGAGCTTCATCTCTCTTACTATAGTTTTTTCCACTTCCCCCAAATCTTTGGTTTTCTGAGTTTTCATGCAGACCTATTCCAGATTTTCCTCCCCAATTTTATAGCCAATTCTACCTATGTTCATCAAACACAAGTCTGCCCATTAGCAACATCTATCCTCCTTTAAACACTTGTTAATTAACACAGTAAATTTTTCGTTATTTTGAGTGCCTCTTTTGGTTCTTAGCCCCTACCTTATGTATCTGAACAAAAGTATATTTCTCAGAATAAGGTAGCTCTTACCTTAAGTATTCAGATTATCGAGTGCTGAGATAGTATAATTCCCTTTAGATTGCATGCGTGTGTAAATGTTGTCTTCTGTTTATGGAGCATTGGAGGGGTCTATATTAGACTATTTTGTTCATAAACAGATGGAAAAGTTGAGGATTTTATTCCTCAACTTTTTAGTAAAGGACCCTGTCCAAGTTACTGATTGGATAAATTGTTTCTGGGTTTATATGTTGTTTAGGGATCTTAACAGTAGAATATATAATATGGAAGTGGTATGCCATAAGGATGATTCAGAGTAGATTAAGCCCAATGACCAGGTTCAAAACTATTATTATGAGATCAGTTTTGTTTAGTAAAAGATTGTGGCTGAACTTTAATGAACTGACTCCCTGGCCTAGCCTTAGAGGGTTTCATTTTAGGAATTAGTTTAACTTTGAAAGACAAAAACAGTTCAAATTTTCTGATCACATTAAAGATGAATTTAGCCTTATGATTGTGATAGTTCTTTGTTTGCAAAGATGAGATTAACTGGTAATGCTAGTGTTGTGATGAGACTCAGCATGTTTAAGATTCTAGATGAGAACTAGAATTTCTCTCAGCAACTATTAATAAAATTTTCATGTGCAAGTTGAATCCCCTAAGGGGTTGCTATTTATAGATCTGTCAATTTCATAATTTGAATAAGGTACTCTTTAGTTGTCTACTTATGGAAGATGACTATGTTAGCATAATATTTATAATTTCTGGTATTATAGTTGCCTAATTGGGTTATTTACTATATTTATGTAGCTACAGTTGGATGCTTTGCTAGGACTCTACCATTTAGTCAGAATCCAAGGAGATAAGATTTCTAAGTCATCTGTTTTCAACATGTGTAAGTCCCATCACAACGTTATTAATTTGCCCTTGCCTTTGTTTTTTCATTTACTATGGAGTAGAACCTAAAATTTTATCAGATGGCTTGTTACACTTTTATATTTTCAGTACATATTCTTTAAAATTTGGGTTTTCATTTTAGAAAGTGTATCCTGTTATCTTCAAATAATTGCTTATTGGTAGTTTCCATATATATACATATATGTATGTATGTATGTGCATACACACACAGCATACACGCACATATAAATAATCGCTAGACTTATTTATAAAAGAGAGAGTAAGGCTGAATCTAGTTGTGGCTCTGTGTTTGGGATATAGTAATAATAAAAAGAGTTCTCATTTGCTTAGTATCTCATTTGCCAGATCTATATGGATACTTTACAGCCATTCCTCATTTAAACCTTACAGCAACATTCAGAGGTAAGTATTGATATATTCACTGTACAGATGAAGAAAATATATAATATTGTACAAATAGAGAATATCAGCAATATTATGTATAACACCTCTTTTTTTGTCCTCTAACTAAGGAATGGAAATACAGAAGCAAAACAACTTGTTGACCATTAGCAAGTTACTTAAAATCACCATGTCTCAATCTACCTACCTAGGCAGTCCAGCTATTCTCTTCCACAGATACACAGATGCCTAGGTTCCAACCCTACCCTAGAAATTTCATTAATTAATTCTAACTCTTTTGCTAGTGAGTTATGATGGAACCATTACCTCAGTGGTTAGTGGTGCTTTAGAGTCAAAGTTCTGATAAGCATACCAACTGAATGCTTTTTGTCAAGTTCTTTTCATCTTGCTAAGGTTCTTCATTTATAAATGAAAGATAATAATGTTGCCTACTTAAGATGATTGTGGGGAATGAATGAGGCTAGCCTTGCAAAACCCTTATTAGTGATTTAGAAGTTTTCGTAAGTATTGTTGATATTTCTTCCTTTGTCCATCAAAATATTCATCTGATTCAACTTGGTGTCAGAAAACTAATCTGATGAATACGTCCATAAAAAATAAATGGTTAGTTTCATTGTGGAATTATAAAAGGAGCAACAGGAATAGACAAGATTTTATTTTTTCACACCAATTTGCCAGATTTCTCAACTACATATCTTATTAGTGTATTATTTATCCTAAGAGGAAATAGTAAAGGTTGCTAGGAAATTACCTCCTTAGGGGTTTTTCTTCCTTCTTTCTTGGAGTTTAGCATTAGTATCATCAATCTTCTGGAATCAAAAGTGCTTCCTGATTTACCGAAGTACATTTCCCCTTCCCTTTGCTCTACTAACGATCTCTTTCACCTCCCTTATATCTCATTATGCCCTTTCAGATTGCTTTGAGTTCAGTTGTAATTCATTTGATGATTTAGACCCAAGTCTCTACATTCCTAGGCTAAAATAGAGGTCAAAGTAAATCCTAGCCTGTTACTAGACCAATCCTTACTGGTAAGGATTAGAGTAGCTAAGATTATAGGTTTGTCCACAGATTGTTCCTAGACCCTCTGATCTGTTACTATTTATACCTAATGGTCGCAGCATATAATAGTAATGTTACATTTTATTACCATTCAATTAATAGATTACATAATTTTGTTACATGTATATCAGTTTTGTTGAATGTATAATTGCTTTGCATCTTGAAAATTAAGACTTACTATCTCATGGTAAAATTTGATACCTTAATATCAAGGAAAGGTAGAATTTTGAGCCAGATATTAAAGGATGGGCATACTTTCTAAGTGGAGGGGAAAGGTAAGGGATTCCAGTTAAGGGGACTGATAATGAGCAATGACTTACCGAAGGAGCTTGCAAACTGTAATATTGTGAATAGGTTCCTTTTTTGTGTACTTTTTCAGAGGATTCATGTAGCAGGAATACAACTAGGTAGTTTGGAATCGAACTTAGAAAATCAATGTTCAACTAAGGTGTTTGAATTAGTAGGCTTTGGTGTATCTTGTGAATTCATTTGACTTCCTTGATTGGTAACACATTCAACTTAGTTCTGAAGTTCCCAAGTTCAGTATCTGTAAGTGCTTGATGCTTGATGTGGCTGATAGGAACTGAAGGCCATTGTCAAGTCTCCTTTCTACCTTAATTGGTGCCTAGGAGGGTGTCAGATCAGTTCCCTTCATCCTGGTGCTTTAGTTTTCTCTTGTCAGGTACTGAGTAGTACCTGACCAGCCCCTTCACCAGTTCTCCTTGGTTAATCTTCAGATTCCATATCAGCAATTAAGTGGGTGTCCTCTTATTAAGAGTTAAGGGGACACTCCAAGAGTTAACTCTTATCCAAGAGTTAAGTTCGTACTTAAAGCTTTTTGTTATCTCCTTGACTCTTAAAAATGTTCTTGGATATGTGCTTTGTGACTTTGATCGTTATTAACTTTCTGTTTCTCTTCCTTTGCAGACCGAGAGGATCAAGACATAATGGGAGCATTTTTAGATAAGCCAAAGATGGAAAAGCATAATGCCCAGGGCCAGGGTAATGGGTTGCGTTATGGGCTAAGTAGCATGCAAGGCTGGCGAGTTGAAATGGAGGATGCACATACGGCTGTGATCGGTTTGCCAAGTGGACTTGAAACATGGTCATTCTTTGCTGTATATGATGGGCATGCTGGTTCTCAGGTTGCCAAATACTGCTGTGAGCACTTGTTAGATCACATCACCAATAACCAGGATTTTAAAGGGTCTGCAGGAGCACCTTCTGTGGAAAATGTAAAGAATGGAATCAGAACAGGTTTTCTGGAGATTGATGAACACATGAGAGTTATGTCAGAGAAGAAACATGGTGCAGATAGAAGTGGGTCAACAGCAGTGGGTGTCTTAATTTCTCCTCAACATACTTACTTCATTAACTGTGGAGACTCGAGAGGTTTACTTTGTAGGAACAGGAAAGTTCATTTCTTCACACAAGATCACAAACCAAGTAATCCGCTGGAAAAAGAACGAATTCAGAATGCAGGTGGTTCTGTAATGATTCAGCGTGTGAATGGCTCTCTGGCTGTCTCGAGGGCCCTTGGGGACTTTGATTACAAATGTGTCCATGGAAAAGGTCCTACAGAGCAGCTTGTCTCACCAGAGCCTGAAGTCCATGATATTGAAAGATCTGAAGAAGATGATCAGTTCATTATCCTTGCATGTGATGGTATTTGGGATGTTATGGGAAATGAAGAGCTCTGTGATTTTGTAAGATCCAGACTTGAAGTCACTGATGACCTTGAGAAAGTTTGCAATGAAGTAGTCGACACCTGTTTGTATAAGGTAGCTAGACTTTTTTATTAAAATGATTTTTATGTCATCTTAATTACTGCTCTAATATTGAATCATCTTTCCCCTGTAGTTCTTAGTAATAATTTTTTGGGACAAACATAGGATACTCTATAAAAATATAGGAATTTTTTTAGAAATAAATTACCCAGCTACCAGATATGCAAGAATTATAGTCTGAATGTTTAGTCTTTTAGTAACTTCGACTAGTTGAGCTTTACAATATAGGGGAGATTATCAAAGAGGTGAAAAGATTATAGCAAAGTACATGATTGAAGAGAAAGTGGGGGGAGAAAGCTAGACCTCAGTGCCTGTAATGTGTTATGATTTTAATATTTTAATAGACACAGTGGGTATAATATGTAAAATGTTAATTTTTTTAATATTTTAAGCACATAATATCAGTACATTTATGTACTTACTTTGAGACTCTGGTCTAATGAATCTGTAGTACCATCAGAAAGACCAGTGATCATTTGATATGATGTAATAGTAATAGCCTTGGATATGAAGTCAGAAGAATTTTGTGTGAGACTGTATGACTTCAGGTAAGCTTGGACTAGATTATAAACCCTTGATTCAGAATGTGTTATCTCTTCCACACTGTTTTGTCTCTAATATTCATTTAACTAAATTGATTTAACAAGAGTTGATTTCATAAAGCTTACAATCTTTCATTTTTTTAATATGCAAAAGTAGAAAGTCAGTATATGTCATAGTTTTATGCAGACTGCTGGCTCTACTTAAAACCTAAGTTAAAATCTAATCATAATTAGAAATCAGATTTATGTAACCTCCAACACAAGTTACTATGGCATCAAACATATGTTGAAAAAAATCAGTAGAGCAACAACTTAATAGTGCAGTTAATTCCAAATTTGGGAGAACCAAACAATATATATGTTCTTTGTCCCTGTTAAAATTCATGAAACTAGAATCCATTTGTTGGGATTATTCTACAGAACTTGAGGGTTAAATACTTGCTAGCTAAAATAAAGCTGTTTTCTTGAGAGAATTCCAGAATCAGATTTTAGCAAATTATGATTCAATTCCATTTACTCCCTTCTACATTTTATGAATTATTCAGGAATAACTATTTGCCACAATTTATGCATTTCCCCCCAAGATTGTCTTTTAATATTGAATTATTTTGATTGTTTAATGATATAAAGTCAGTTTTCCCATTTAATGGGATTAAAATACTTGAAATGTAAAACTCCATTATTTACATTTCCATAAAACATATTTCAAGTATTTTAATAACAGCATTTTTTACTATCTAAATGTCTCTTAAACATGAATGTACTTCCTAATAGCCATTTTTCTAAACTAAGTTAAAACTGGTTTATAAATTTTATATATGTAATGTTCTGATTTTGTGTTTCTATTTATTATGAAACAGTCGGCCCCACAGCTAACTATAATGCATTTTAAATGTAAATTGCTCAAGTATACATATAATTAATTATAGGTTAGATCCAGTTGTAAGGAATGCCAACAAATTTTTTTCCTTTGTTAAACTGAGTGAGTGAGTGAGTGTAAATTATCACTTCAAGTAGGCTGCCAGTAAATGTTTAGGGATTTTTTTCCTAAATTTTTGAAAAACTGTTAGGGTATAATTTAATCCACGGTGACTCTCTTCTGTCTTTTGGAGTGTTGATTATACTATATAGAGGGTGTGGAGCATATGTATTTTTTTTCATTAGACCAAGTATAAATACATTTGACATGACTGTAAAAATTTTAAAGGCTTTAAAGAACAAAACAAAAATGAAATTTTTTTCTTACACTTTTTCTTCCCAGGGAAGTCGAGACAACATGAGTGTGATATTGATCTGTTTTCCAAATGCACCCAAAGTATCTCCAGAAGCAGTGAAGAAGGAGGCAGAGTTGGACAAGTACCTGGAAAGCAGAGTAGAAGGTGGATCATTTAACAAAAAATAAGTAGCTTTATTAAAGAAAATCAACACAATCAAACTTTAAACATTTTAGCTTTTAGACCTTTACATGCCTTTGACATTTAATGTTTAGTGTACAAAAGTGGGAAAGGGCATTTCTGTAGTAGCTGTTTAGATGTATGTGATTGTCTTACTATAGTTACATTAGCCATAAAACCAGTGTGGTCCTGTACATTCTGTTCAGGATACTTTTGTTTAAAAAGGCTAAAAGTGTTTGTATGCTTTAAAATTCGTGATAAATTCACTGGCATGAGTAATTTTATGCCATGAAAGTCTGATTTGTGGTTTAATTATAAACAGATTATTTAATGATGGTGATAACTTGAATACCATCTTTTTGTGTGAAGTGATGTATGTGACTTTAAGCCTTTTTTAAAAAAAAACTTGAAGATTCTGATTACTAACAAGTCTCATGTGCCACAGCTTTGAAAAAGTTATTTGAAAATCGTTCAGGGTTTTTCTTAAGCCATAAGTTTCCTCACTTAGACCTGAAAAAAAAAAAAAAAAGAATGTAGTGGGTCTCTATCTCACAGATATGTAAATTTTGAGTAAAATCAAAAAATAGTTGTCATAATTCTGCAAGTTACTTTGGACAATTAGATATTTGTAATTCTGAAGTGTAATATCTTTAAATATTTCCCAAAAATCAAGTGATCTTTGATACAGCTATTACTTGATATAAATATTTAGTCCCCCCCCCCAAAGAATTCCAACATACTGCATATATACAATAAGCATGTAGATTATGCAGTTTCTTTAAGCAGAAAATTTTGACATGCCTTTAATAGTGTTAAAATGCATTTTGGGCTTCTGATGTTATTAATTTGCACCTTAAACCTTTAAATAGCATGTAAACACTACACTATTATATCCTGCTGTGCCTGCCTTATTAACAATATGCACTTTAATTTTGTTTTCTCCCTTTTTATTGTTTGATATCAATTATAATCATTCTGATATTAGAATCATGATTGGTTTTGATTTTCAGTGTTATCTACAGCTGCTATTTTGACTTTATTGCTCCCCCTCACTTGGTAATGATATATCTAGTATGTATAAGTACTTTTTAGTATTTCACTTATTGGACACTATTCAATAATTTGTTTCCTCCCTATTTCCTTGGGTCTTGGAAATATATTTTAAATGTGTATATATACAGTATTTACAGTAAAATAACATCTTTAGATGCTACCAAGTCATATAACACTGGTTCATACTCTGGTTAGTGAAAAAATATGAAACCATAAGAAAAATGTATTGGGATAAGTTAATGACTTATTGGCACTTTAAAGTAAGTTAGACGTACATGTTTTCTTACTGATTTAAAGAAATAAAAGTAAGTACTTTAGTTTTATTTACAATGAAATGGGATCAAGTTTTCAAGTCTGCTTTTTTCTTTAGTTTTACTCTTTTAAGTTTTTAATGCAATTCTAAATAATTGCTTTAGATACTTAATTTTGTTACAGTAATTTATACTGCTTTTTTATCAACCTAAAATTGCCACCTGAACAGCGTTTACATCGATACTCACTATTTTTGATGTGTTGAAGTGTTGTACTATTCAATTGGAAACTTGTTATAAACATTCTTTACTGAGGTAGGTTTGATGAGACTGCAACAAGAGAGTAATTATATTAATTAAAACTGCTGCTCTACTCAAAAACAGAAAGAATGTAACTGTTTGCATTTGTAAAAGTTACTTGTTGTAAAAAATAGAAAATGCTGCAGTCAGTTACCAAAAAATATAAAATGCTGCAAACACTAACTACCTTTTACTTTATTTTTCTTAAAACATATGCCTTCATTATGTTGCTGTAACCTACTAAACCTCACTTTATTCGCCTTGAATTCTGTTTAACTTCACACTATAGAAAAGGACAAAGGCTTTTCATCTCATTATCTGTACCCTTCTAAATACTTGACTCTTGGGTTGTAAAAAGATTTCAGCTCATAATTTAAACCATACCACTTAAGCTTTTATCCTACCAAGCTAATTTAAGATTATATTTCTGTGTATATATTTTTAAATCTTTACTACTGACCTCCCAAACTTTTAGTTGCTGATAGAATCCTTCAGCATTGGTGGTGAAGGAAAAGGGAGGGGCTGAATGTGTTTGTTTATGTGTATGTGAAGCATAGATCTGCTACACATATATATACTTTAGTTTTTAAAAATTCGGTCTTTTTACAGTTCTACTTAAAATACAATTAAAAGACTATTTCCTAAAATTTATTTTTCTCTTTTAAGAGCAGAAACAAGCAAGACTAGTGTAGTATTAATATCAGATATCCCATGTGGAATGGGAGGTATTGTTTTCAAAGCCTTACATAATTTTTTTTAAAGAATTTGTCTTCGTGTAATTTTCTTCATAATTAAAACATCCTAATTTATATTTCATCAAATATAGATAATTCAAGGTAATGTTTTTTTAGACCTGAAACCATTATTGATTGAATGAATTTATTATCAGTGTTCATTCTAATGTATCTAGCTATCAATCCAGTAATTGTATTGGTTTAGCAGAGACTGTATGTTAAGTGTATTACAACTTTAGATTGTGAAATTGTGCAGTTTAGGTAAACATCAAATCCCTTTATTTTTGTATAGCAGATTTTCAGCATTAGAACCATGTAGAATAAATATACTAGATGTTTAAGATTAAACAATAAAGGAACTTGGCAAACCAAATCTGAGATCCTTGCTTTTTGTTCAGTTTAAGACTTTTTTTTAAAGGCAAAATATAGGTGGTAAAATTTGGCCTTTATTCTGAAAGTATAATTTAAGCCATTTAAAGAAATATGGGTAGTAATGTCTTTCATTTAACAAGTGGCTCTAGTGTTGAATTAATATTTGAGACTGGATTAAAGAATGAAAGATCTTTACATGCATTGTTACATTTACAAATGATGACAAAGAAAATTTCTTATAATAAACATTGAAAACCCAAAAATTGAACAAAACTTGAACATATAACTTATGAATACCTTTGGCATGATCTTACATTTAGAATAAATATGCTAAAACTCCAACTGCAGACTTCTAGTACTAAAAGTGAATAGTTTGAGAGTTCTTTAATTTGTTTGTATATAATTGTTGGTATCCTGTGGTATGAGTAACGTGCTTCTGCATGGTAACACTGCAGATCATATTATACCCATTTAATAACTGGATGTTTTGAAATTAACAACTTTAAATGTAGTTGTATGGTTTATCATGAATTGAGACTTTTTTCCTAATCCAGACTTTGTTCTTATTATATATCTATTTTTTGCTTTAAAATACTCTAGACAAAAGTTAAGCTGAGAGTGGTGTTTAAGTACATGACGTAATCTGCACATGCTATATACTTATTGTTTTGCAAATATAAGTATTTATGTAAAAATTATTTGGATTAGATAAAAAAATTCCCTGTACTTAAATAAAGGTTTATCTTTTTTCAAATGTTTATTTAAAACCAAAACAACTGTGCAGTGTATTTTCAGGGCAAAGTTTAGACAATATGTTTCCAGTGGTAAAGAGAGGAGCTAATCTCAGAAGTGGCTAGTTGGCATCTTAAGAACATTCTCATTTGTACATACATATCCTTCTTATGTAATGTAATATGTTGATCTTAATGTGAAATTTTTTTACCTTTTTATCTCATTTTATATTTTTGAAGCTAATTTGGAAATTATCTTGACTTTTGTATCATTTTGTGCACCCCTTTGTCATAAATTTCAAAGATAAACTTATATCAGTTTAGAAAATCTCAGATGTGGTAAATGCCATCTTTATAAACCTAAGTTATCTTTGTTTCAGTTTTTTTTTTTTTTAATTAAATTTGGATAACACTTACAAAAAAAGTACTTCTGATTCCCAGAAATCATAAAGAAGCAGGGGGAAGGCGTCCCTGACTTAGTCCATGTGATGCGCACATTAGCCAGTGAGAACATCCCCAGCCTCCCACCAGGGGGTGAATTGGCAAGCAAGTAAGTTACATTTTGTATATTCTCAGTTTCTCTAAGTACCATGAAAATGTTAGGTGTCCACTGTACACACACCTTTACCTAATTTTTCAAGTAATGCTATTATCTGTATACTCGAAATGTTATTCACTGTTTTTTAAGTAGTGATATATAATGCTTGTTTAGAACATAGGTACCATAATGTCATTATTTGTAATTAATTAGACTGAAGGCTGTCTTTAGTGGAGATTTGAGTTATATTGTTATAAAATAGTGAATTATTTTTTAGCTAAATTACAGCACCACAAAATTCTGTGTCCTAATTCATCCAACTGTTATAATTTGATTTTGTGACTCCCTGAATGCTTTAACACCCCAGGGGTAAACATCTGTCTTTCACTCCACTTGGGCATATTTCTACCTTTCTGATTTTCCCAGTGTTTTTGGTTGTTTTTGGTGCAAGGGAAGACAGAAGTATACGCCTTTGTACTTAATAGAATTGGATTTACCTTTGTTAAATATTAAGCTTGTATCTTTAAGAAATGGAGACTTCAAGCAGTTTTAGGATAAAAATTAAAAATTTTTACCTCGGACACCCACATAATTGGTATATGGAATACTGACTGGTTTCCTTGATTATCCACTGTGTTCTACAAGTGAGACCATGTTCTTTATAATCATCATACTAAATAGTAAATGTAAAATTCCTGTTTGAAGCTTTTAGTTTTTAGAAGCCTTTTCTTACATTTCTGTGAAATGACTGCATATAAATTCCAAATCAGCTTTAGAAGTATGGAGGCTATAACAGTTAACTCTTAACCAGAATATATTACTTTATTCAAGAACTGCCATTCTCATTGCTGACTCATAACCATAGCAGTTTACATAGGAGTACGCTATATATGCTAACTTTTTTCTTTTAAACTGTGATTTTTAAGTATTCTACTAATTGGGTTGATAGAATGTTTATTTCAGAGTAAATTCAACCTTTACCTCTACTTTAACATCGGAACCCAGATATCTTAAAGTGGGGCTCACTTATTGACAGTAAGAAATAGAACTTGGAAAACTATGAGATTATCTTTGGCATTTTAATCAACAGCTATGGGTTAAATAATTTTGTACTATGAAGAATTAACTTTCTGCTTTTAAAAATTTAGGCGGAATATAATTGAAGCCGTTTACAATAGACTGAATCCTTACAAAAACGATGACACTGTAAGTAACATTTTAGCTCCCACTGCTTTCCCTCCCCCTCCACTTGAAATGCATATCCTTCCTGTTCTTGCTGAGTTGTTTAGTGCAGCCATTCTTGCACACACATCCCTAGTCCATTGATTGATTAATTGATTTGAACTTTGCTTACCATAGATCTAAGAGTGAGGATATAATTACCTCTCAAAAAAAAAAACTTCCTTTGAATCATTCTGGGTATTTGAAACCTCTCTAAACAGATGGCTTTTTAGAAAGTTTCAAAGGTTTTTGTCCACTCAATTTTTTTTTTTAAGTTGGGATTATATCTACTCAGAATCTTGATTTTGAGCTGAATTTTGTAAGCAATTGCAACAGAACTTCAGAATGCCCATTTCCATTAAATAGTTGGAAATACCTTTGCCAGGATCATTGATGTACTTCATTTAAATATTGAAGAATTCTATATAAATCAACATTTAGATGTCATAGCCTTCAGCAAGTACCCAGTTAAAATTCCCCTTGTAGTATTCTGTTTTCCAAAGAGTGGCAACTTAAAATCAGTTAGGCACGGCTCTGAAATATTTTGTTTTTGTATATCGCATTATAAAGACTCTTCAAATCTCATATTCTTTGAGGCCTTAATTTCTTGATATGCAATAAAAGTTTATATATTGGGCCCTCCCTGGTGGTTAAAGCAACAGGTTAAAGCACAGCACTAAGAAACTAAAGCCACTTCAGCATGAGTTCAATCCCCGCCTGCCCCAAAGGTGACCCATATGGCATGGTAGACCTCTCCTGACCTGCCTACTGCTCCCCACTCTGTCTCTGGTGAATCCTCTTATCGCCCCTGTACCTCTTGCCTGCACCCCAGTTCTGTATGCATAAATAAATCTTATTTAAATAAATAAATCTTACATAAATAATGTTCAGAAAATAAGTTGGGTTTTGTTGAGGAAAAAAATTCTTTTTAGTAGTTTTGATTTGGTCGACTTCATAGTAAGATAACATTTCAGATATTCCAAAACAAAAGGATTGTTAAAATTATTTGAATAGGTTAAATATTGCTGTGTTTATATATATACACATATTATGTACTGTGTAAAGCCCTTAAATTCTAAAATTAAAATTTTACTTAAAATCTAAAAGCTTAGTAATTCTAAAATTACATTATTCAGATTCTAAGATTTTATTTATTTCCGTATTGTGTTTCTTTAATTTATAAAGGACTCTACGTCAACTGATGATATGTGGTGAAACTGCTCATCTAGCCATGGAGTTTACCTTCACCTCCAAAGGAGAGTACAGCTCAACTTCATTGCCCCTTTCAAACATCCATCCTCAACTTTAAAGAAGGGCGTGTGATGGGTGAGAGTGATCACACCATAGAACTTCAGCAGTACAACAGCAAGCCCAGAACTGATTTTTTTTTTGTAAATTTGAGACTTATGTAAACGTGATTTCAAACCATAATTCATGTTGTAAATCAGACTCCAGCAATTTTTGTTGTATGATTTTGTTTTTTGTAAAGTGTAATTGTTCTTGTATAAAATGCTCATATTTAATTATGAACTGCTTTAAATCACTATCAAAATTACAAGAAATGTTTGGCTTGTTGTGTGATGCAACAGATAAAAAGCCCTTTAAGTCATGTTGTGTTTGGACTTGGGTTGGGACAGGGAAAGCAGCAGCCATGTCAACTCGATGCTCAGATATACACATGATTATGGGAAATAATTCCAAAATTTTTACACAGCCGAACATTTAGAAAGTTACTGCAAACTATCTTAATGTTCTTGGCAGTGGGATTGGCATTGTTGAAAAAGTGGCCCCTTCATTTAACTGTGTTTCAGGCTGTCCTCTTCTTGTTGCCATGAGTATTGCAGGTAATACAGTATATTCACAAGAATATCAATCTTGGGGCTAGAATGCCTTGATTCTTTGCACCTCTTTTACAAGTCCTTACATTTAATTACTAATTGATAAGCAGCAGCTTCCTACTTTTAGTAGGAGACTGCCACATTTTTGCTATCATGATTGGCTGGGCCTGCTGCTGTTCCTATAAAGATATTCTGAATTCCATTTTATCAATAAAGCTTGATTTAACAAACAAGAAATTTAATTATGTATGTGTAATTCCTCCTTTAGCCCCGTCCTTTTAAAACATGATGCCATTGTAAAAGAGAAGTTTCTCGTGGGGAAAGATGTTAGTCTTTTATTTGGAAAGTACTGTTACTCAAGCATAGATGGAACTGTTTTCCTTCCATTAGAAAGACTAAAAGATTCAAGTCTCTATTGTTCCTTAATTTTATAATGGATTTCTTTCTGGCTGTTTTTCATTAGGATGTGTATCAGCTTGAATTTGCCTACTGTTCTATTAAAATAATTGTCAAAGGGTGACAATCGAACACTCTATTACAGGGTGTGTGTGTGTGTATGAGTGTGTGTGTGTGTGTGTGTGTGTGTGTGTGTTTGCCTCTAATTTTTAATTGGCCCATGTCTTTAGAATCCAAGTAGTTAAGATGTATTTGTGATTTGAAATATAGCATGTTGATAATATTTAGCTGTTGGACTTTAAAAGCAATTTTCAGAGTTTAAAGAATTGTAGATATAAAAACAGCCTAATTTAACTTAGGCTTAACTTCCTCTGATTAAGCATGTGAAAAAGTAAGTTTCTAAAATCTGTCACATTGAAAAAACTGTTCTGTGCCCTTCTGTATTTTTGTCTCTTTAGGTTGCATATTGTATTTATTGCCATGTGATTTAAATCATTCAGTAGGCAGATTCCCCGCAAGAAAATTATTAAAATGTATGGTTAAAATACAACATTGACTATAAAATCAAAGTTTTGTGTATAAAAGATAGTATAATCAATTTTGTTAATTTGCTTTTCTCTAATTTGGAAATATACATATTTGTATATAGAGCCTTAAAACCAATGTAAAGTTAGGGAATAGTGGGAAAAGTAATGTGAAATGTCTCAGATTTAAGTAGTTAAAACCAGCAAATCTTTTCATCATCCCTCTTATTTGTGAGGTGATTAAATGTAACTTAATTGTATTTAATATATATCTTAATCCAGCATGAAGAAAAACAAGTACTATTTATATTTAGAAATTCATAACAGTTGGAATTATAGAACCAATTCCGTATTTAACTTACAAATAAATGCTTAATGTCTAAATCTGGTAGAGTGCAACGTATGATAATGTTCTAAGTTACAGCTTTGCAAGCATCTAAATGTGCATTTAATGAATAAGAAGTATTTTAACGTAGACTGATTACCAGGCATACTAGTACTGAAAACTAAATCCCTATTTACAATAAGCCAGGTCAGTTCTGGAAATTTCAGTATCTTGAATTTTTGAGAAGTAAAACTTTAAATCACGAGTAAAATATGTGATGGAAAGCTATATTTCAAACCATAACAGCATTACTAGAGCCCTTTTTATTTGAACGTTGAAAAAGGAGGTTAAAATATTCCTCTGTTAAAATTTTAAGTACTGAAATTAGGTTTAGAAATGAGAGAAAACTTGTTAAAGTATAATCTAAGAAGACTAAATCTTTTCCACATGAGTCAACATTGCCATACTAGATATAATTTTTCATTATAAAATACAGGAAGGAAATATACAGCAGACTGTTCTTGATTTCTGGGGATAACTGTGGTAGTAGGGAACCAGCAACACTTTCAAAAGGCACCTCTGCACCTCTATTATAGGCTTCATTTTTGTACCACTTGAATTCTTGACCCCTTTAGTGTGCTAATTAGCATCTCAGGGCAACACCTCAGATTTTTTTGATGTGCTATATGTTATTTGGAGGGGAAAAGTTGTTATAAGACAATATACTTAATATTCATTTAATGTACTTAATATACTTAAAATTTCATTTGTTTTAATAGGATGAAATCAATTTGCTGCTTTTAATGGGAAATTAACTTTATATAGCAGATTCTTATCCTAATATTATAGGATAACAGGATATTCTTATCCTATTATTATCGTTTTGTTTTAGTAAGATACAATCTCTTAATTCCCACTTTTTTATGGAATATACTTTTACAGAAAGTTGAAGCAGTTCTTAATATTAGTACTGACTTAAAATCAAAGTGATATTTTTTTCTCTAGAACTAATTCAAACATTTTTAATTATGATACATTCTAGTAGACTGCAATTAGTACTCTGCTTCGGCCACTTCTTTTTACTAAATATATTTAAAAATGCTGGATTGAAGAATTATCTAAATCAAATAATCTAAAATATAGTAGTACTTATAGTGGCCACCCATTTGACCATTTATTAGTCCAATTAATAATTCAGCTTTTCCTCCAATGTATTTTTAAGGGTTACCTACAAACTACTGTTCAAGGCCAACCACCTTAGAACTATAAAGAAAATGAATAGGCTCTTGCCTTCAAAAAATTTGCGTTTGAGTTTATAATATAATGTATGCTATTATAACTGGATTACTTTTCAAAAAAAAAAAAAAAAACTTGTATTGCCCACCTAACAGTTTCTTGAACAAGACAGGTCTCTGTGTTAAAGAAATCATTTGTACTTTATTCACCTTGAAAATTCTTACCCCTTTATTTTCTTCTCATTCAAAAGAAAATTTTGTTCAGCATAAGAATAAATTTGGACTGATGAGATGTGAATCTATTCAGAATACTTAATTGCCTTAACAAATGGCCTTCATTCCTACTCACAGTAGCAAGTCAGAGAAATAGGGAATAGATTTCTCAGAGTTCTCCAACCCTGAAAACATTGGTGGAGTTTCAGTTGAGGGCAATTAACAGATAAATATACCTCTAATTTGTCTTATTTAAGTTAAAACTGTTCTTGAAACTACACTGCCAGTGTTAGTGGTCAATTTTAGCTATGTTTTAGTTTTTTTAAATAATTTCACTGCCCATTATTACTGAACAAATTCCCACATGGAAATTCAGTTTGTCACTTCTGAAAAGAACTAATGAAATTGGGTACTAGTGTTTTCTTGAATTTTGAATTTTAAGGTATACACCTAATTCATAAAGTCTGAAAGAGTTAAGATTTTAATATTTTGATTGTTATTTGTAAAGTATTAATTTAGGGTTTGGTATTAGAAAATGTATATCAGTGAATGAGTTTATTATTTGAGGTTTTTTATTTGAAGAAACGTTAAGAGTTCCATGTACTTTTGCTTACAAGATACCGCTGGTGAGATCGTCTAGTATTTTTTTAGGTATTAGGAAGACATTATAATTCAAAGTCTTCTTTTTTTCCTTTCAACAATGTGTCATGAGTTCTGGATTATATTTAAGTTATACGTTATTTCAGAATATGCTTGAAATATTTAAGAGTACATTTTCTAATGTTATAATATTGTACTGTTTTGTTGATTAGAGTACTAAATCTTAGTTAAGTGTTTTAGTGGTAGTCCAAATGCTATCCAGAAATGAGAGACATCTGGCTCCATTTCATTTTCAAATGAACATTTCCATTTTTGCTCACCTCAACACAGATTCTTTCCCTTTCACCTGCTTTACACATTAAGCTACTGGTCTTTATGTTTTCATAATGTTACCAGCAACTAGTTTTGTAAAAAAAAAATCTTAAGACATACTGAAATTATAGCTGACACTTTTATTAGATGTTAGATGAGTGGGGGGAGTTAGTTTTTGATACACTACAAAATGACTTTTGTTTTCCTCCTTTGTCCTACACAAAATTTCGTTTCATCTGCTGCCTGCATTGTGGTTTTTTTTCTAGCAAACTGTCTCATCAAAGCTAATTAATACGTGCAAGACTGGGACAAAACCAAGAAAACTAGAATCACAAACGGTGGGGAGATGCCAGTGAGGAAAGAAGAGGATAATTTTTTATTATTTAAAAGCCAGAGGGATGTCTTCCACGGTACCATATATATATTTGGTTAAGAATTATTATATCATAAAAACTAGCAAGAACAAACTTTGCTTCTTCAGGTAATTTGATTTTCCCAGCAAGGGAGATAATGATAAAGGATTACTGCTGCTTTAACAAAGAAACGATCAAGAAAAATGCACTGTTCATCAAAACCCAACCTTCCAATTCTTTTCATTGCTCCAACCCCAATTTCCTACTAATAGTTTTCTCACTGTTTGGGGGAAATTACAGTTTTTCCTTTCTTTTTACATAGTCCCTCCTGACTCAGTAAAAGACTGTTTAGTAACTCTTGCATTTGTATGGGGCTATTTACAGTAAGTTAGATTTGTCTAGGAGACTGGGTAGCTGCAGGGCAAAATTTGTAAATCTTCATTAGGTAGAATGAGTGGCACAACTTTTAGTATAGTGATAGTCCTTAGCCTTTGAGCACTACAGGCAGGCCCTTTGAGATCATGAATTACAAGAACTTCCTTACACAGGAACATGCAAAATATACATAAACTCAGAAGTTTACAATATTTCAGCGATTCATGAGTCCCATGGTCCCAGTCCCATACTACTCCATAATAGGGCATCAGCCTTTTTTTCTGTAAAGTCCATCAGAAATATTTCAAGGCATCAAAATAATTGAGTATTTTTAAGGATAAAGATAGCAGAGGTAAAGGAAACCTAAGCTAGATTCTGATATTAAAATATTTGTTTTATATGTTGTATTTTGGAGAAAGGGAGATTATTTAAAGGTGAAGATAGAGTATTTGAACCAGTTTCTAAGGTAAGATAGAAACAGAATGTTTCTGTCCTGCAGAGTGCAGATATACTACACTCAAATCTGCCTATAACTGCCATCTCTCACTCAGATGAAGCTTCCTGGGGTTGAGTTCATTAAGTATTTAATTCAATTCAGAGTCTAGACAGCTAGGTGTCTACTTACTAATAATGTCTATTAGAGTAAGATGCAACATAAGCCATCAATGTATAGGATTAATGAGACTTCCATGGAAAAATGGACTAGCTTGCAATTCTTGCCAAAATTGGATGTTCATATGGAGCTTATTCCCATATTGATGGAATCACATCTGCAAGAAAATAACCTTGTTTGTAGTAATATGCTCCATTACTGGCTGATTGCACTCTTAAAGTGATTTATTTTACTTAATTTGTATAACTGTTAAATGAGTGGAGCATACACATGTTAAAAGCATCTTACATATAGTGTCACTTTTTAAATCTATAAATGTAAAACTAATACAACTGCAAAAATATTTTTCTTACAGTGTGTAGCAGCTCTCCACAGTAACTCGCTCACAGTTTGCAGTTTATGTGATCCAATCTTTTAAAAACTATTTTCCATAAATGTATATTTTTTATTATGTACCATTTCCTGGTCCAAAGAAAATATGTGAATTCAGTTCTAACTTTAAGAATGTACTTTTGTTTTCAAGTTCGTTGAAGAAATTGCATCCAGTCTGTGAATACTTGCAGATTGTATGTGAGATGAAAAGTAGAAACTTCTAGTTTGCAAAACTGGTTCCACTAAATAAACAGGCAATTGCATAATGTGTGTGTTTATGATTGATTGATACTGCAAGGAATGATTTTGTTCTGAGTAGGTACTTGGAATATTTAAATTAGTTATTAGGAGATCTTAAGAAAATTAATTTCAAATCAACTTGGTTAATTTGCTGAAAAAGATAGTCACAATTATACCTAGACTCGTCCCTTCCTGATTTTAGGAAGATTACTGAAAATCAGTAAATTTGGGTTAAATAATTATTTCCATGAAAACATCCTAGAAATAAAGTAGCCAGAAGTTGTTCTGCTTTGTAATCTTCAAATGGTATCTTTTTCTTAACTCCCTTTTAAGAGTTGAGGTTGGGAATTGGGTGGTATCTGGGAAAGGACTTTTCTGCAAAAAGTTTGTCTGTTTCCAAGGAAACTGTGTGTGTGTGTGTGTGTGTGTGTGTATCCTTTGTAATTCTGTTCAGTGGTTGTGCTACCTCTACCCTGCCTTCCATCATGTCTGAAAGTATTTAAGTCTTGCATAATTAGAGGGCTTTTAGAGTCTCTTGAACTGGTAATGTAAATGAAATTCTATAAACTGTTGTAAAACATAACAATGAGGCAAACTAACCAAAGGCAGAAAGATTGAAACAAAAATTATTCTGGCACATGTGTAACTAGAACAAGTGTTCACCTGTCAAAGGATATTGTACTGTTCTTTTTTAAAAGTCTTTTGAACATTGAAGGTAAGGGTTTTTTTGTTTTTGTTTTAAATAAAATTATTTCAGTTAGTTTCCCCTTTGATTGTTACTGAGAAACTCATACTGGGATGTTTTTCTTTTTTCCTTGTTGCCATCTAATAGCTCAGACTGAAATTCCCAGTAAATCACAGGAATTTTTATTCTAGTTGGAAAGCCTGCTTGATGAACTACTGCAGAAAAATTTGATGTGTGTGCTATCTATAGAGCTTTGTTTATTTGCCACAAGATCAAGTATTTTATCAAGTAAAAGATTTGTGTTCTGCTGCTGCCTGTTGCCTATGTAAGACTGATACTTACTTGTCCTTATACCTTATATAGGATGCCTTGGAGAATCTTAACGCTTTCTATAAGATTGTGTGTTCTCAGTTAATAACTACTGTGGGGTAGCTGAACACTACAGATATGTCACTGTCTGCTGTGGGTGGGTATGGGTTTGGGTCTTTCAGACCAAAGCACTTTCTCTATGGCTTTCCTTATGATGCACAACAGTTTCCAAATGTTCATTTGAACCAGTGAAATTTAATCATTTTTATCTACAAAACCAAAAGTTTTACCGGGTTCAATTTAATCATTTCTAAAATTAGTTGCTCTTACATGATCAGATTGCAAGTCAGTATTTCTCTCATTTATATTTCAACTTGATCATATCTCCTTAAAACAGACCCTTTGGACTAGATAACAGATTGAAAGGGAAAATGTGTTTGTGTTTGAACAGTTTTGTAACAAAGTTTCACCATTATAGACAATACCAAGTTTATAATTTCTACATTAAATTTAAGAATGCTCTTAAGATAGCCTTTTATTTTAATTACTAACATATTCTTTGTCAGTCCTACTCTTCATAGCACCCATACAGATGCTCCAGTATTAATTAGATCAACTTGCTGCCTGGACATTGGCATGACAAATGTTATTCCACAGTGACCTAGTAAGGAAATACTAATTGAATTTAAATATGCTTGGGCAAGATTTAATTAATAAAGGTTTTATTTTGAATTGCATAATTAAATGAGGTGAGTGAGAGTTTCTAACATTTTATTAAGCATTCTGAGATGTATAGATGCAACTCAGTCTCTAAAAGTGTGATCATGTAAGTATCGTCTTAAAGCTGGATGAGTGCTCTATTCTAGGAGACAATCGAATTCTGACTTAGATTGTGTCACACTGTGCCCTATTTGTGTTTCTTTGGGTGATAATAGACTGAATACGTCTATTATTTTAAAATCAAAGATTTGCTGAGTTTGTAAGTGGTGTAGGTGAAAAGGGTGCTTACCTTGTGTTAGCATACTGTCCCCACTTAGAATGTGTGTCTTCTAAATTCTCAGTGTAACGGTCTTGATGTGTATTTCATTTTACTTAACGAGGAAAATGTTTTTGCAGAGTGTCACTGTCTTTCTAAGAGCAGATTATTCCCTATTTTAACGGGTCATAAAACTGAAAGGTTGTGTTTTTTTAACAGAAAGTCTCCAGAATATCCCTAACATAATAATTAGAATGTTCTAGTGATTGTATATACTAGAAGCACATGGGAAGTAACCATTTTAACTTGTTAAGCAAATAGAAGTCTTCATGTAACTGGCATAAGTTCAATTTTTATCACTATCTGCCTTTTCTGAGTGTATTTTGACATTTTGCTGCAATAATCCTCCATAAAGGGGGAGTGGTATTAGCATTTTATAAACTACTTCTGTGCTTAGATCACAGAAAGGAAACTTACTTGATGTTCTTCCATAGTACTTATTTTTAAATCTGAAATCAAGTGCCTGCCATGATTTTCACCTTTATTTTGGTTTTAAATATATAAGTTCCTAGGCAACATTCTGCTTTAGGATTTCTGTAAATACTTTTTAGAAAGGTTTGAGGTCACCGAATTCTATATCCCTGAACACCATAAGGGATTGTATGCCACGTGCTATGTCCCGGTTTTTGTAACATACAAGCTAAAATATTTGATGACAATATGGTTACAAGTATACTATATTTGTATGTATAAATATCCTTGTTCAAGGTCAACTTCACAGTGCATGTCACTAGTATTACTAATTCAACTTGACCTTCAAAAGCTTGCCACTTCACAGCCAGATGGATTTGGCAGGATCACAGTGTTGATAAAAGCTTCATCTCAGGAGAAGCAGAGATCAAGAAGGAAGCTTCCTGGAGTGCAAGTCTCCATAACTGTGATCAATTCTGTCAGAATTGTCTTGATATTTTAGTTTATTGGACTGAAATTCACTTATGTTCAAAATCATTTGTTTAGGTATAAACAATTTGAATGCTTTATGTGAAAGTGATAGTCCTTTTTAACCTTGGAATAACAGTCATTTCATGAAAGTGGCATTTTCTTTTTGGCAAGGGAAGAAATGTGGAGGGGTTGGGGAAGAGATAAATACTAAGGGCAAAAAGAAAGGTAGTTATAACGTGAAAACCCAAGGTATTGTGTGTGTGTGTTTTTAAGTGAAAGTTGTTTTTCTGAAATTCAAAATGGAATTTTAATCCTTATGTTTCATAGTAGTCAATAATGCATCACGGGCTGGTAGATTAGTTAAGTCTCTTGTCTCACCATTATGTCCCTGCACAAGCTCTTTATTGGGGGGGGGGGGGGAGGTAATGACCCTGTTTTAATTGTCAACTATCACTTGTAGTTCGATTAGGGAAGTGATTAAAATGAGGTCTAAAGGAAAGATTACAGGTTTCCCTTCTATTATCTGCTCCCTGACTAATCTGAAGCAGTGGTTCCTGACCTACTGGCAAGATAGAATGGGTGGGGAAGCGTAACAAATCATCAGCACTGGAGGTTAACTTGGAAGGTTCACACTAGAAGTTACCCTCACCCCAGTAAAAACCTGCCTCCTTCCTTACCTTTCCACAGAGTTTCTACTGAATTCCTTGTAATGGCTCCTGTTTCACTCAGAATAAAAGCAAAGTTCTTACAGAGTCTTACAAGGCCACCAGTATGACCTTAACCTTGTGACCGACCTGGGACTGACCTCTCCTTTGGCCATACTGGTGTCCTGCTGTCCTCAGAACAAGCCTACTCATGCAAACCCACAGTCTTTCAAGTACTTACTTGCTTTAGCTGTCCCGTCTCCTTGGATTGTTGCATTGACCAAAGCAAGTCACATCTAACTTCAAGGACCTGAAAGGAACAAATCAGAACATTAGTGAACAATCATAATTCCCGGGGGTGGGGGAGGGGCAAATATATATATTTGATATCTGAAAGCTGTGCATCTGTGTATGCATGCGCACCTGCAGGAACATGTGATTGATGACATATAACACTCCAGGAAACTCCTTTTGTGAATGTGAGTGAGACATGGGTGCACTGTGTGCTGGTAACACAAAGGTTGAGACCACCTAGTTGGTTTCCTGTTGTAAGTGCCCATAATTCTGAGAAAGAAGTCAGTTACTTACATAAAGTTGAATGCCCAACATGAAGGGTAAGGTGTAACTCATAGGTAGAGCCAAGTAGGAAGAGTTTTCCAAAAGAGGATATCGGTGAGCAAAGGAAAAGAAGCATCTGATAAGGAAGTGTGTTGAGGCAACAAGAATGGCAGGAACTTCCCATTCAGACCCCTTATGGGACTGAGAGAAGTTCAGATCATGGCTCATTGGTGCCTTTTATGTACTTTGCTTCTTGAAAAGCGCTTTCACTACAGACTCACAAATTAGGTATACATAATCGCTTATCTCAAATCAGCTTTACCCTCAAGTCCAATGACATTTCAGTAATACATTAAGATCCACCCTTCCCTTCACCCAGTGCAGTGCTGTACCAAGCCTAATAGTCTTTAAATAATTTTTTGTTAATTGTTCTGTAGGAATATTTATCTATTATGTCCTCTACTCAACTGCAGTATTCTGCATCCTCTGGAAGAAAGGGGACTTAGAGAGCCTCGGTTGTGGTGCCTCATAGAAGACACCCTCCATAACCCCAACTGGGCCCTGCTTAGCTGGTCTAGCACCTGGCCAGGGCGAGCCTGGAGCCGAGGTTTCCTTTGAACTGTGCACTTTGAGTGTGTGGGAACAGAGAGGCGGGGCCACATGAAATGCTATTTGAGGTTTCCTGTTTGCTCCAGCTCTGCTGTTGCTGCTGCTGCTGTCTCAGCTGCCACAACCCCGCTCCATTCCAAAACTAAACCACAGTTTCATTCAGAACGTGGAGTTAAAGCTAAAAGCAGTCAAGCCTTTGGTAGTTGATTACCTTCCAAGTTTTTATAAGACATTTCATAATTAAACACATTATGAAACAAGCTGCAATTTATCAGCAACTTGTTTCTGATGTGACTACTTTAAGATATATGACTATTGTGTGAGTTTTTTGAGCTGCATCAACAGGTATTACCCACATGCACTCGTGACTATGGTAACTGGAATGAAAATACTGCAAGACCATCTGATGGCTTCCCAATACCCCTGGTGCTCTGCTTCTGTCCATTCTAAAGTAATAACTGATACCAGTTGTGGCCAGGACATGTTACAAAGTAACAATACACTTTTTTCTTCTTAGTAAATATTTTTTAAGAGTAGAAATTCTCTGGATATGAATAGCAAGCAAAAAGGAAGACCCAACAGCATGAGCTCTTCTCACTCACTGGAGACTTCATCTTCCTGCTGCTCCAGCTGTTCTGCCCAGTGTTTGCTGGAGAGAATCATCAAGGATATTAAACCAACACCCAAAGGCCACTCACATTGTAATGCAGCCTCAGCAGCCTCCAGACCCCACCCACACCTGCAGCTGGACCCACCGGGCAGTTCACAGGAGATCCAGGCTCTCTCCTTTCTCTGCCACCCGCTACTGTGTCACTCCAGCTTCCTAGGTAATGAGTCCTCATCTCTTATTAAATACAAGTAATGCTCTGTTTTTATTTGGGTTATGATGCTACCTAAGTTTCCGGACTACAGCTTCACATCTTGATAAATGAGTTTATCACCATACACCCACCACCAAAGTTCTCCACCACTCCCCTCTACCTGGTGGCCTCCACCAGTTCCTTCCACTGCTTTCCCCTTCCCCTCAGGTAACTACCACTTTGTTGTCAGAGTCTAAGGGTTTGTTTGCCTTGTGTCTTATATTCCATATACAAATGAAATTGTGCATTATTTGTCTTTCTCTGTCTGACCTACTTTGGTCAACATAATCACCTCCAGGTCCATCCACATTGGTGGGAGTATAAATGGGTAAGCCTCTAGGAATAGCATGGAGGTTCCTCAAAAAATTAAAAATAGAAAGTTGTTCTATGATTCAGCAATTCGACTTCTAAGTATCTACTGAAAGAATATGAAAACACTAACTGAAAAAGAAAGATGTATCCCTATACTCATCTCTTTGAGGTGGCTTTGGGAGTGCCAACATGAATTATATATTTGCCAGACTATGAAGTTAGATGCCTTAACGCTCCAGATTTGACAACAGTCTTTCCAGTCATTTTCTTATAGTGTGGGGGAAAGACCAAAACATCAAGTAAGATTCTATGTATATTATTGTGTATTTAAGAATAGTAGTAAAATACACTAGATTTATCTCCCACAATTTAACTTCTGTCCAAAAAATTTTTTTAAATAAAAAATCTCAAGCAAGAAAAAAAACTGGTTTTCAAGTATTTTTATCAAGATTTATCCCTTGAATTAACTTCTTGGGGAAGATGTCACCTACTTTATCATTCTTTTAACTTTTTTCTTGTTAAAACAAAGTTTACTGTATTAGCAACAAAATTCAATGATATTAAGTATTTTTATAATACTGTTTAACCATCATCTTTATTTCCAAAACGTTTCCACTATCCCAAGAGTTCTGTCTGCATTAAGCAGTGACTCTCGAACTCTCAACACTTGGATGGATCTCTTCTACTCCTTATTTCTAGATGTTGACCTCCTCTAGGTATCTCATGTAAATGAAAATCATGCACTAATGCCTCTTTTGTCTGGCTTATTTCACTTAACTAATGTTCTCAAGGTTGTGCCATATACATGTTACTTATTCCCTGAAATGTTTGTCATTTTTTTTGATCTGTCCATAGTGGAATATTAAAATCCCCTATCGTTTTCCTGTCTCCATCTCTCTTTAATTCTATCAGTAATTGTCTTATGTATCTTGGTGCGCCGTCATTCATTGCATGTACATTGAGTGTTTTTATTGCTGTATTAGGCCCTTAATCATAAGGTAATGCCCATCTCTATCAACTTACTCTTTTAATTAGAAGTATTTTATTTGATAAAAATAGTCGTTTCTATCTTTTTTGTCATTTTTTAAAAAGATTTTTTATTCATGCACACAAGAACTGGGGTGTAGGCCAGTGTGCGGGGAGAGGATTCACCAGAGACAGAGTGGGTAGATCTACTGAAATAAGTTGCTGAGGGGAGCAGCAGGAGGGTCAGCAGAGGTCTGCCATGCAATGTGGCCACCTCCAGGGCGGGGATCAAACTCATGCTGAAGTGGCTTTAGCTTCTTAGTGCTGTGCTTTAACCTACTGCACCAGCAAGCAGGGCCAGTTTTATTTTTTTTAATGAGGCTTCTTATCCTTCCTCTATCTTGAATGTTATAATCGTGCAGGGTAAAGGATTCTAGGTGGAAATCTCTTTGCATACTTTATTTCCTGCCATTCCCGCCTTGCCTGTGTGTCTATTGAAAAGTTCATTAGTTTAATTAGTGTTCCCTCTAATTCCACTTTTTCTTGATATTTTTGGTATTTTGTCTTTGCTACTAGTTTTCAACAGTTTCATTATATCATGTGTACCTGTCTGGTATTACTTTGTTTGGGACTCTTGATCTTGTTTTGTTTCCAGTTGAAATGGTTCTCAACAATTATATAGTTTGATAAACTTTGTACACTTTTGTCTTTCTCGTCTTCTGGCACCCCCACAATACAGATATTATCTCTCTTTAGGTTATCCCAAAGGACGCTTACATTACTTTGATTTTTTAAATTCTTTTCTCTTTGTTGTTCTCTGAAATTGTGTTGTCAAGCTCACAAATTCCTCCACTTATACTTGCTTGTATTTCTTGAGGCTCTTTGTTGTATTTCTTAGTTCACTTTTAGTATTTTTGTAGACCCATTAGTTCTATCTGTTATGGGTTTTGTTTGTTTGTTTTTTGAGGTCTTATTATGTTTTGCATCTTTTTTTTCCAGTTTAGTAGACACTAAACTGAATTGTTAGCAATCATAATTGTTATCTTGACTTCCACTTCAAGCTATTCTGCTGAACCAAGACTTCTCTCAGGGTTTTTGCTCTACATCTGTGATGTCCTTCTGTTACAAGGTAACCCAGTGGTGTGAACTGGGTTGCCTGTCTGCAGGTCCTCACTGACATGCTTAAGATTCAATTGTACTGTGGACACACACAAAAAGGTCAATAATGGGCTTATTTACAAGGGGAAAGAAAAGGAACAACCTAGGGAAAGAGAGATACAAGTTAACTAGAACATCCTACCAGTTCTGCTGACTTGGAACCCCAACAGCACACTGAAAGCTGATCAAGAGCAAAGCCACCAACCACAAGGTCACAGGAGAGAGAAAGCAAGCCAGCTCAACATTGGTCCCTTACATATATTCCAAAAATCTCAAAATGGCTGCTTAGCTGTGCCCTTGGGTCCTTGCAGTCCTCTCTGGTGTTTCTGGGAGTTATAGTTTCAGTGACTGGAGTAAGGGGTGGAGTTCACAAACCTGTGTCTGCACAGTATGTTCAGGACATCTCCTAACATTGTCTCTTTTAGTTTTATAGGCTATAGTAGGGATGAACTTTCAGACAGTCCGGAATTCAAGCTTCCTGCTGTGCTGTGGGGACCAGAGCTGTATGGTGGGACTCTCCGGTGAGCCTCAGCTCTAGGCCCACCCCTCTGCCTAAACACTCATGGAGTCTTGTGCCAGACACAGCTGAAGGAGCACCAGGTGCAGCACCAGACACAGATTGTGTTTGCGACAATGAGTCCAGCTGGGTGGTATTGTCTTGCTTTTCCAGTGCAAAGCCTTGCCTTGAAGTGCTTTCCCCTGTTATGAGCCAGGTGTCTAAATTCCGGTTAAAGCATTCAGTTATTGTCTTGGTTCAGCCCTGGGGATGCAGATGGCCGTTCTCTATAACATCACAACCTCAGACTGCAATAGCTTCTTTTATGATACAACCTGCCTCTTCCAGCCTGTGTGATTCCAGCTGTTCTATATTCAGTCTCAAGCTCAAGCCAGTTTTTGTCACTCTGCACCCATTCACCTATAGTTCTTGAGTAACTGTTGGGTCTCCCAAGTTCCCGATGTAAGTACATGCCCTAGTCGACCGCTATAGGGCAAGCTGCATGTGGCTCAGACGGCTTCCTCTGGTGGGCTGTGGGTCAACTGGTGTCATGGCAGTTTGATCAGTCTGTCCCACCCCTTTCACAGGCACTGCTCCCTTTGTATGCTTTAGTCATCTGTCCTTCAGAGGTTACTAACTTCGTCTACTACAGTTTATATGGAGAAGGTAAACCTGGCATCTTTACTCTGCCACTATCTAGCAGGACCAAATATGTTTTCTTACATTATCATAGCATAATTACCCCAATAAGAAATATAACATTAATAAATTACCTAGACTACAATCCATACTAGAATTTCATCAGTGACCCCAAAACATCTACGTTTCCCAGTCCACATTCAACCTAGGTTCATGAGCCATCACATTTGTAGATCTTTCCATGACATCCCTCAGCCTCTTTAATAACTTATTTTGGAAAGTGGAAGTGAGTTATACTGAGGATATGCCTCAATTTGGGCTTGTCTGTTGTCTTTTCATTATTAGTTGCAGAATGTACTGTTTTGGCAGGAGCACTACAGAACTGAGTTCATGTGTCCCTCGGTGTATCACATCAGGAGGCACATGATATGTTTATCCCATTGCTGCTGCTGTCATCTTTGATCACTTGGTTAAGGTGATGCCTGCTGATTTTCTTTACTGTGGATTCCCCCCCCCACACACACACACACATAATGGGATATAGAGTATGAAGTCCATTTCTCATTAAACTCTCACCTACCAGTTTTAGCATCTATTTTTCTAACTCCAATCTTTATCAATAGTGTACTTTAAGGAAAGACATTTCCCCTTCTGGTTTTTAGCTTTTAAAAAATGAACATTTGCCTAAAGTATTCTCATTCATTCTTTGACTCCCAGTCGTAAGCTTCAACCCTCCATTGGTCCCCATGCCAATGTTGAGCCTCGTCTTTGACTGCCCCCCACCACATCCTGACTCCTATTCCTTATCTGAACTCTGCTCATCCCCACACTACCCTTTCTCTGCCCCACACCCCACCTTTGGCCTGTGTAGGGGGGGGGACACTGAAAACAGGCTGTCAAAAGCATTTATCCCTGAAAGAAAACTGCACACCAGTCTAAAGGATGTTATTTCCCTCTTATGGCTTTGATTTATATTTTTTAAATCAATCCTGAAATTTTTTGACAAATGTTCACTGCTCATCTTTGTTTCACTAGGTTGTTCAAAAGTCAAAACTAGGCTTTTTCTCCTCAAAACCTGGTACCATTATTTATACCTTTTCCTAAAAGCTGGCTTTCAAAATATACAAACCAACTTTTATTTTAAAAGAGAGTAAAGGGATTGGGGGTAAAAAAATGATAATAAAAAAATCAATGGCCGGATGTTCATGCTTCATATGTTCATACAGAAAAATTGTTATATTGAAATCCTAGTCCCAAAGTCCTAAGATTTGGAGGTGGGACCTTTGGGAAATAATTAGGTCATGAGGGTGGAGTCCTCATAATAGGCTTGGTGCCTGCAAGGGAAGAGGCCAGAGAGCCAGCTTCCACCATGCAAAGACAAGCAAGCAGTCTGTAACCAAAAGAGGGTTCTCACCAGAACCTAGCCCAGCTATGCGCACAGGCACTTTCATATCATACCTTCAGCCTCCAGAGCTGTGAGCAATACATCTCTATTGTTTATAAGCCACTTCATCTGTGATACTTTGTTATAGCAGCCCAAACTGATAAAACAGGAAGCATGAACAGCAAAGGAAAGATTAAGCTAAACATAAAATGCAAGTCATATGGGCTCTGCTTGGTTTTGGGCTTCTAAGGAGCCAGTAAAAATTTTTAAAAATTTTATTAACTGATCGTATTTATTCATCAAATAGAAAGTAATATTCAAAATTCCCCAAACTGAAGTCACATAAAGTTTGTCATTGATATTTGTAATATTTATAACCATCATCACAAAGCTGAGTGCTTCCGTTTCTCCCATGTATACATGCTGCTTGGAACTTAGGCACCTCTGCAGAGCTCTAGTGTCCTTTTCCCTTCAACTTTGGTCTTCCCTATGGGCTTGTCATCCCTCAGTCTCAATCCTGCTCAACTCAAGGAAGTCACCAGACTCCCCCTGGCTCCCTGCCTGGTGCACAGCCCTCCCCCAGGTGGGAAGCTGTGACTTTCATGGGGGCACATTTCATGTTTTACTTTTTTTTTTTTAAAAAGATTTTTTTTTTTGTACACAACCGGGGTACAGGCCAGAGATGCGGAGGGTGAGAGGATTCACTAGAGACAGGGTGGGGAGCAGAACAGGCAGATCGACGAAGTACACTGCTGAGGGGAGCAGCGGGTGGGTCAGGAGAGGTCTGCCGCGCCATGTGGTCTCCTCCGGGACAGCAGGAATCGAACTCATGCTGAAGTGGCTTTAGCTTCTCAGTGCTGTGCTTTAACCTGCTGCGCCACCAGGGAGGGCCCTCATGTTTTACTTTTCACAGCAAAGCGGGGCCCCTGTGTCTCACTGTCTGGTTGCCTAGTGTCCCAAGAACCTGTTTCATGTATTTTGTATGTCCTTAATTGCTTCAAGTAGGACAAATCTTACCCCGATACTTCATTTTGACTAGATTCGTAAGTCTTTGGCTTCTTGAAAACCCTACCTCTTTAAACTCTAGCCCAGAGGCACCAACCATTGATCACAAATTCTCAGGAAACACTCTTCTAGGCAGCTTTTATATTAAAATATCTGTAATAGAAATCTATGACATTTTATTTCTTCTAACTGCATCCAGACTGGATATTCTGAAATCCATCATTTAATCAGAGAGGAAATTTTTGCACAGATTGATCGTGTTACTAGCTTAACCTCAGACTACTTTTCTAAAATGTGGTTATTGTTGGTACCATGTCACATTTGTTGGCAATGCCCAACATGAGTGCATTGGTCTTGTATGGATATGCATGGCCCATATTCCATGTGCTGAGTAAACATAATTCCCACTATAAGGGGACAAGTGAAATGCATATTGAAAAATATTCAATTTACCTAGATTTTTTTTGTAAGTGCCTTATATTAGTAGGCATCAGCTGTTTAGTGCCTCGTGGTAACAGTAGACCCATTGGGGAATCTATTGCCACCCTGGAAATCTCATTAGCCAAATAGAAATACAGCTTATCAGGCCTCCCTGGTGGCACAACAGGTCAGGACGAGCACTGCAAACCGCAGCTGCTTCAGTGTGAATTTGTTCCTTGGCCCCACTGTCTTTGGTGAATCCTCTCACTGCCCCTGCAATTCTGGCTTCTACCCCAGTTCTGTATTCATAAATACATGTTAAGGGAAAAAAATACAGCTTACCCCAAGAGTTTTTCTCAACTCACACCCCTTCAAAACAAGGCAGTGACCTACAGTCTAGCATAAGTGCCTCCGTGGCCAGAGACCCCACTGCAGAAAGCCACCTTGAAGTCGGGTGAAGGGAGGTGGAAAGGTGCAGCCGATGGACTATGCTCAGCATTTTCCCGAGTTTGAAAACAATGGGTTCAGCTAAGAGACTATCTGTTTCGTTCTTTTTCATTTTGGCTTATATTCCCAAAGCATTTTATAGAATTTACACATCTGAACAACGGCTGTATAAGAGTAAATATGTTCCTAAATACAGCATGTAATTTTAGCTGGACAAATGAAATCTCAGGGTTCTATCATTCAAGGACAGACTAGCTCCTACCTCTCACACCTGTGCAGTCACTGCCACATTTGGGAGTCTACTTGATTCTCCTACTTTTGCTGCCACCAACTGATGAACTCCATGCAGATCTTCAGCCCAAATTTCCCAAGAAGGAGGTTTGATAGGCTGCTTAAGACTCAATTACCAACCTCTGACCCAGGGAGTCAGGGTCATGCAAGGTAAGACAAGGTCATTTTTGCAGGCCATGAAAAGACCCCCAAGTGTGGTGAGTGCACACTCACACATCTGGTAAATAAAGGCAGGATGTTTATTTAATATTTTCAACAAATCCTGAACTAATCTTTGTAGGAGATAAAGATGTGGGAAAGACTTGATTCCTGTTATTGAAGAACAATGACAGTTGCTGTACACAGATGTGGAAAGGCCAGTGAATGGGCAGGCAGTGGAAATGGCAGTGGCCAGCTATGTGGAATGTCAGCTCCATCCCCAGTGAGGAATGCAAGTCAGCTGCCGGCCTGCTAATGAGAGCTCAGTGATAACCTGTTACTATGGAGACGATAGATAAAGCCCCGTCCTAGAAAAACTGACAGGCATGTTCTTGTATCCTACCCAGTTCTGCCAGACCAAGAAGGGTTGGGACCATGTACTGTCGACCCAGGTTGGTGTCCGTTTTTTTTTTTTTTCTCCAAATGGGAGAGAGCAGGGCAGTGGCAGAGAGCACAGGGCTATCACTGTGACCCCAAAAAGTGCCTATTACCACAGGACTGCCCTCAGCACAGGCAGCAAAGCCCAGAGGAAGCTTTGAAAGCCTCCGGTTCTGTCCTACCCCAACTACCCTCTCATAGGCACAGCTCAGATACGTCTTAGAATATGTAGATTTGTAACTGGGTGGTCCCTAGGAGAAGGGAAGTTCCAGGTTCCCTGCCCCATCCAGAAGGAGGGTAGAGCTGAGCAGAGAAAGAGGAGAAAGAAGAAGAGAGAAGAGAAGGAAGCCAGATGGAGAACAAGAAAGAGAACTGAGGAAGCCACATGGAGCAGCAAGCATGTGAAGGAACCGTGCTTGTTTCCTGGCCCTGGACTGGTTAAGGGAAATGTGGGTGAGAGACCTGTAGGGAGGTGACTATGGCAGTGTTTATATTGATTTTGATTTTGCTCTTTTCCTCCCAGATTTGTCTGGCCATTTCTGACCCTTTTCCATGGGTCCTGGCCAGAAGGTGCTTTAGTGTTGTGGCGGGCTTCCAGGCCTTGCTTTGGGTCACTCCCTTTTGGGTTGACTTTTGCCCACGAGGGGATGGGTGACTTCAGGTGTTTGATTTAGAAGTTATATTCTTTGTGTTCCATATTGTATATTCACTGTATTAAAGTCACTTTTCATTAAAGCTTTATATGTTTTGTCTTGCTGCGGCGGATGGCAGAACCCACTTAGAGCAGGCAGGTTTTGGAGCTTCAGGGGTGTCTCTCTCCCTGTCATATAACAGGTTTTGTCCTATAACAGATTCAGACAAACTGAGCCTCAGCTTCATCAAAGTCATAGGCCAAAGCTTGGCTTGAGATTCCTTCCAAATAGAAGTGGTTGTATTTCCCTGGGTGCCCCTGGCCCTATATCATCAGTCATGTGGTCCCCTCTGCAGCTAACATGTACAAGGAGGGACATGGGTCTCAACCCACAGATGACTTTGCAAGCAAAGGGAGCCCCTGGCCTCAGATGCAGGATTTCCTGTCGAGTGGAATGCATAGTAAGGAATATTTTCAGGTCTGGGTCTTAATTCAAATTGGCCAATAAATCTCTTAACCACAAAAAACTTGAGGCCAACATGACTTCTGAAAGGTCACCTTTGAAATAAACTTAAGCAAATTCTTAGTCTTTGGGGAACTGTGCTTTTGTCCTGACTAAAGGAGAAACAAGGGCAGAGAAGTTAGAGGTTAGCCTGTCCTCACTGAGGGCTGAGTAGAAGCTATAGCTGGATGACTAAATTTGGCCTGGTTTGGAGACCATGATTGTTTTCCAGGTAGAGTGTGTGTTCAGCAGGTATCAGGGCTAAGACAAAGTCTCATGGGCTGGTATCAACATTTTTCATCTAGGGCAAGTTCTGATTCTCACACTACCAATCGCTTGGTTTCCTAGTCCTTGACTTGAGTCCTTTCTCTGTGAAATGAACATGTCCAGGAACTAGCGTTCCCACAAACTCCTCAGAGGCCATGAAAGCCTGATTAGGAGTGACAGGGAAACCTGATTTTGAAGTAGGATTGTTGAATTCCTGTGATTTGCAGCTCCAGCCAACTCCTGCACCTCACTGTCCTGCTGCTGAGTAACCCCAAAGCAGGGAGGCATACCTCATCCTATATTTGAGTCACATTATGTAACTTGTTCCTGTCATCCAAGATGAAAGTTACTTCCCTTATTCGCTGGAAGGGATTTTTCAACCTCACAATCTAGAATAGTAGTCTCCTGAGCCAGGTAAAGATGGGGAAGGAGGAAACCACTGCCTTTTTCAGCCTGCTGTTCTAAGAAAAGAGACAAAGTCATCTCCCGAGGTAACTCTCTCCAAGGTATAGACCATGTCTGCTTTCTCCCACGCCCTCTCACAGGCCAGGTGAAGCATATCCTATTCACATTTATTGTGAGTGCACCTGAGCCAGGAACTACCCTGCAGCTTCGTATTGAAATCCTCAGGACACCTGATAATTGTCTCCACTCAGATGGTAAACGGGCTCAGGAGGGGACCTGGTTAAGCTGAGAACCCCCGGAAGTCTGCCTTCAGTCTTCAGATTCAAGCTCCAAGCTGCCTCTACTTGGCTCTGTGACTGGAGCAACTACCGCCCTCTGCATCCTTGCCTTTATCCGGTTTGGCATTAGGGCAAATGCCCCACTGGGGGCTGCTAAGCACTGACTGGTGGGCTCTGCAGTAGCCCCTTACAAAGCCTCTGTTCCCCCAGAGCCCTGAAGTTGATTCCACAGGGTTATCTAGGGCTAAAAAGCTGTGAGCTGCAAACTTTTGTTCCCTGGGTAAATTCCATTTCCTTTTCTATTGTCTAAGTATTCTTAGCGATGTAACATTACACCCAGCATATCCGGCTTTTAAAAAGAAAGTTGGCTGGAAGTTGGCAATTACCACTCACAGTTCTGTGAATGATCAAGTCACAGGAGGCAGTGGAACTAGAGCACCTGGTGGCAGTAATTACAGGCTTGGACAGGGAAGACAGAAGGGTGCGGGCAGGCCAGAGACACTGGGTGTGGGAGCTGGCTCAGGAGGGACTTGGAGTTTTGGGGACCGAAAACAGGGAAACCTGGTATTTGAGTTGTTAACACCAGTCCACTCCTTCACATCCCCCCTCTCCCTTCAACCTTGTATTCCTTACCTTGGGTGTGCTTTTCCTCATCTCGGATCCCTTTGGCCTTGAGGTCAAAATGAAAGTTCCCGAAGCATCCTCTTATCAAACCACCTGTGTTTTGCTGTTTTCACTTGGGTTCTCTGTTCTGCCTTACATGTGAGAACCTGCCAGAACAGTTCAGGAATTTACTTCAGGACAAGACTGAGGAGAATAGGTGTCAGAGATTATGATGGTTTTCCATCATCCACTATCCCTGCACCTGGACTGTCTTTAGCTACTCCTTTAAAAAAAAAAAAAGATTTACTTGTGCATACAGAACTGGGGTACAAGCCAGAGGCTCAGAGGCAGTGAGAGGCTTTCACCAGAGAGAGTAGGGAGCAGAACAGGCAGAGCGACGAAGTACACTGCTGAGGGGAGCAGCGGGCGGGTCAGGAGAGGTCTGCCGCGCAATGTGGTCACCTCTAGGGCAGGCCGGACTTGAACTTATGCGGCAGTGGCTTCAGCTTCTCAGTGCTGTGCTTTAACTCACTGAGCCACCAGGGAGGGCCTAGCTATGCCTTTTAACTTAGAAGTGGCATTAATGCATTAGTCCTGGGAAATAATACAGCTTCTTAGATCTGCACTGGGGCAATATAAGTTAAACTATTAAAAATCAAAATAAAGAAATCCAGTTTCTTAGCTGCACAGAGCAGATACAGACCATCTCGTTCCAGAAGAAAGTTCTGCTGGGTAGTGCTATCTTAGACACAAATATCATTGGCCTAATGCTGATACTTTATTGGGTAGAACTCCTGAAGGATGAGCTAAAAGTTACGTTAACAGTGGGGTGGATATAAACCCTCCAGCTAGCCTTCGCTGCACTTTTGGGGAATTACTTCATCAATGATTGCACCCTCGATCTCCTCCCCTCCAGGGTAATCAGTTCTGAGGGTGAAACAGAGGTTCCCCTGATTTCCCTGTGTTGGGAGTGGGGCATCCAGGACATGTGGTGAAACAGTGCTAGAGGGGGCTATGGCAGGGGCACAGTCATCCAAGGACACTACCCAACTGAGGGCGGGTCACTGTCTGTGGACAACTGCAAGACACTCCGTTTCAGGGAACAATGATGTTTATTTAACAAATTGGGGAAACAAGTTCTCAAGGCCACAAGTGGCCAACTGTCTCACTCTACATAGTGTCCACAGTATCCAGAAGCCCCAAACAAAAGGCAAGTTGTGCAAACTGGTGCAGTCTCACCAGCGGGGAGCCTGGAGCTCGTGGCAACCAGCAGCAGAGGGCCAGGACCCAACTCACCGCAACTGGAGGTGCTCACAGGTGGGGCTGGAGGTGACACTATGACAAGCCCAGAGCCACAGTTTGGAGGTCAAGATAGACGGCAGCAGATGGTGGACCAGGCAGCAACATCAGGGGGCAGTGCTGGGTCATCACAGCTCTCAGGAGTGACCCGATGTACAGGGTCAGTCACCCATCAACAGTGCTGGACAGCACGAGCCAGTAGTGCTGGTCACCTGGTCACTAAGAGGTGGGGATGTCAGAAACACCATCACAGCTCTTTGGGAAATTCTGGCTCATGTGACCAACAGCAGCTTTTCACACCAGGCCCAAAGCCTTTGTTGCTCCTTTCAGGCAGTATGAGAGGCAGGCCAATGCAGGTGCGCTGGGCTGGACTCGGCAACGCTCTTTGGGGTCTTTTCTTCCTTTGGAGGCCCGCTGCTGGACGTTTCTTTCTTCTTTGAGGTCAAGGACAGCTTGAATCAGTCAGGGTCTGTCTGAGTCTGAGAAAGCCCGTCCATCCCGGCACCTATCCTGCTTTATAGCCTCTTTCAGGGCCTCCCACCTTCAAGTCTGATTGGACCGTTTTCAACCGTGCTGTTGATTGGATAATTTACCAAACGGCTCACAGCTCACACCTGATGGGTGCATTCTCCGATCTGGCACCAAGTCCACAGGCCTCTCTATTGCCTGCAGTTGGAGGAGCCACAGCGCTGGAGAGGGTCCAGCAGGGGCCACACGCTCCTCCTTGCAGCCTGGAGTCACGGTTGCCTGCTCTGGGCCAGTATGGAGGGGGAACATTGCCACCCAACATCACTCCTGGACTGTGGCTGCAGCTTGAGCCCCAGGGGGGCCAGTGGTGGTATGTGGTAAAATGCCTGTCGCCTGCTGCTGCTGCTACTCTGCACTGCCACAAGCAGCGCTCTGGAGTTGGAGTGGGGGTGGGGGCTCCCTCTTCAGTGGCAGGCTCAGTTCTTGAAGGCATTTGCCTGTTGGCTCTGTGCTGGTTCTGCTGCGCAGGGCAGTTGTCCTGCTGGGGTCTCAGCATGGGTGGGCCGGCCCATTATTGATGGCACTCCCATGTCATAACTGACCCCTCATCCAGGCTCCCACTCTCAGTCACCTCCAGCCCTCTCAGGGGGGTCAGGGAACCTGCAGATGTTCCTGCCGACTGCTCTGTGTTGAGGCTGCCTCCAGACCCTTCATGTGGTCCCCTCCAGTCCCCCCAATCCCTTCCAATTCTCAGTGGTATCCCTTTTCCACTCTTCTTGACTTAGCTCAGGATGGTGGGCTCTGTGCCATTTTCCAGGGCTCAAAATGTTCTAGACTCTAGTCATCCACTTTCATCTCCCTTCCTCTTGAAGGTTAAACCTCTATTTCCTTTTATGGGGAGAAAATACCTTGTATTCTTACCCCTCTTATGACTTTTACACATGTCAGCAAACTTCCCAAAAAGGGTCCAATGGTGAATATTTTAGGTTTTGCAAGTCATCCAGTTTGTGTTGCTTTTCTAGGGCAAAAGTAGCTACAGGCAAAACAGAAACAAATGGGTGAGGCTTTTTCAATAAAACTTTGTTTACAGGTCTTCCCTGGAGGTGCAAAGGGTTAGAGCGCAGCACCGCCCGGAGGTGACCCACATGGCACAGCAGACCTCTCCTGGCTCGTCTCTGCTCCCCTCAGCAGTGTACATCATCAGTCTGCCTCTTCTCCACATTCTGATATTACACAACCCTGCCCCTCTGGCCTGGACCCCAATTTTGTATACATAAATAAATAATCTTTAAAAAGAAAGAAAAAAACTTTGTTATAAACACTCTCCTCCTCAAGGCTGGAGCTGCAGACCCCTGGTTTCTAGGCCACCCTCTTGTCTTTCTTTGACTCTTAGTATTTAGAAACAAGCTTTAGATATAAAAATAAAACGTATTTGGCCCTCCCTGGTGGCGCAGCGGGTTAAAGCACAGCGCTAAGAATCAAAAGCCACTTCCACATGAGTTCGATCCCTGCCTGCCCTGGAGGTGACCACATGGCGCGGCAGACCTCTCCTGACCCGCCCGCTGCTCCCCTCAGCAGTGTACTTCATCAATCTGCCTGTTCTGCTCCCCACTCTGTTCCTGGTGAAGCCTCTCACCCTCTGCATCTCTGGCCTGTACCCCAGTTCTGTATGAATAAATAAATAAATCTTAAAAATAAATAAATAAATAAATAAATAAATAAATAAATAAATAAATAAATAAAACGTGTTTAACTGTCTGGCTTTTTCATTTGAAAGTGAAATGGAAACTGCTATAGAAATTTAAAATCTACCTTTGAACTCAGACCCCCACCTTTCTTCCAGGCATATTATTCCTGCCCTTTGGGGAGGGCAATAGATAGTTCCTATGGGTGCTTAATGTTTGAGAGGATATGTATGGGTAAAGGATCAGAAAAAAATTCAAATCATAGTATTCTCAACTGTTACAAAATGAAGTAGCAGTTCTCACCTCACTGACTAAGGATTAATGGAAAAGGTTGTTTTTATAAAATGTGCCACAAACATTGTCGTGTCTGTGGTGAGGGTTCCAGAAATACCCTCCCCTTTTCTGTTCTTAACCGTCAAGGGTCAACCTGAGAAGCTTCATGGCCAACAGCTGGAGCCCACCTCTGGCCCAAAATACCTGAGCTCATCGAAATGCATTCCTTTTCCAATTTTTTAAAAAATGCAGCTTTTCCCCAAAGTAGAAATTTTTAAATTCCCCAAAGTAGAAATTTTTAAATTCTCAGCTTTGCTTAAAGCTACGTGGCAGAGAGCCAAGGGCCTGTGCTTTTGGGAAGGATCCATCAGTAGGCTGGTTAAATAGGGGGAAACAGTGTCCCCTGTAGGAAAGTATGAGAGACACTGAAAAGGAAGCGGAGGGCGAAAATCAAGTTCCGCACACTTCCCCTGGATGAGTCAGACCTTTCATGGTGACAAGTGATGGAAACTTAAGCTAGCTTGGACAAAGGGGGAACTTGTTAGTTCAAAGTATCTGTGATTAAAAGACTAAATTATGGCTAGTCAGGGGTGCAGCTGGGTTGGGGAACAAGTGGGAGCAAGCATCTGTGCACTCTCCCTAGCTCTCCCCTGCCTTTCTTCTAAGCTGGACACACTGGGCTTCCTCCATGTGGGAGGCAAAATGGCTGTTGATGGTTCCTCAGGGCTTCACTCCCTCCTACCACTGCCACTGGGAAGGCAGAAAATCCTTTTTTCCAGTTCAGTTTTTAAAATGCCAGACAAGGACTCTGATCAACGGGATCATGCACCCACCCACCCAGTCAGCATGGAGCAGCCAGGCTGGGGCTGTTCACAGCTGCTCCCACTGTAGCTGTGAGGGGCCTTGGCAGGCTCTTGTTTATCCGCCCCCCAGTGGAGGCAGGCGAAGCCGGTGTGGTGAGCCCGCCCTTCTGGCAATGTCACTGGGCTCCTCATGCTCTGTTTCTTCTCTCGGTCATTGAGTCGGTCTGATGCATCCCTTAGCGTCAGCCTGGTGTCCCCTGGAGCTGAGGATCTAATGTCAGTAGGTCACAATTCAATTCACATGGAAGATAATGGACAGTAAGTCTTTTTACTCAGGGTCTTGTCAAAAAAACAAAACAAACAAACAAAAAAAAAACAAAAAACAAAACCTGCCTGCTATCAAAGACACAGAAAATGCCCCATCCGGTACAGCACTTGTCTGTGTTCAAGGATAGGGAAGGGCCTGTCTGTCCGCAAGCCTCACATGCAGTTTTGTTAAGGTCAATTCAGCTGATCTTTTTCTGATGATAACCCAAAGAGGATTAAGTTCACATCTGACCTTTAAAGAGCTTTATCTTTGGGGAACCAGGCTAATTTAAAAAAAAATTAAAAGACTTCTTTGTAAAAAATATTTACAATACAGCTGAGGGAAACTTGAACACAGTGCTTCTGAGGCAGAAATACCCAGAGTAGTTTCCCAACAGTCTGGATTTATCATGTGGATGGATACATGGGGATTCTGGAGCAGAAGTAAGGCCAATCTCTGGGCTTCCAGATGTAGGGCCACAGGCAGTGTTCTGCCTTCTTTCAGCTCTATTGCCTCATGTGAAAAATAGGGATGATAATAATAGTGCTTGAGGATTAAATGAGGTAGTACATATAAAGCACTATGAGTCAGGCTAGCTATTATTACTTGGACATGTTCAAATTTAAATTTTGCTTCACTTTAACAGTCACTTGACAAAATGGCTGGTTCTCCTAACTAAGCCCAGTACTCAGGAAAAAAACTCCAGGTTCTGAGGTGTTTTGCTGTAAGTCAGATACTGCCAGCTCTGATGCAGCAACTCCTGCACCCCAGCTGCCTCTGACCTTAGCCAGATGCCATTCCAAGGACTCTGCTAGAAGAGCCATCTTGAAGAAAAGTAATATGACACTAGGGCTCAGAAAAGTCAGCCATATTTATGAACTTCAAGTTCTGTAATTACTTTTCCATTGAAGGAGATACTGTTCATTCTTAAATATTTTAACCCCAACTATTGTTCTTAATGTTGGTTTCTTCCTATTGGTTTATTTCTTCCTATTGGCCATCTCTCTTGCATTTTGACAAATGTCATAAAGCCACAGTGTCTTTGAAATTCCCTGAAATAAGGCCATGGGCTCTTTCTGGATGAGAGCTTATGCTAGCCCCTACTAGCACCAGGCTATTGACATCCTCCCAGAGCTTGTTAGAATTGTAGAAGCTGCAGCCCCACCCCAGAACTAATGAATTACAAGCTACAGTTTAACAGAAGCCCAGGTGATGATGCTTAAGTTAGAAATGCACCTCTGTCTTCTCATCAGAATCATCTGGGGAGCTTTAAAAATTACTGATGCTTGGATCTCACCCTCACAGATCTCAGCTTAATTGACAATGGGAGTTGTAAAACCTCCCCAGGTGGTTGCAATGCATGGCCAAGGTGGAGAACTTATGCTCCAGACACATTCTTTCCTCCCCCCTTACTGATTCTAACATTTATGTATCTAAAGGTGAAAATCTCAAACTGCAATCGGGGCTCATTTCATATTGTTTTTATCATGATAGGATGGCCATTTTCTAGATAATGTCACAAAATCTGAAGACTCATTTAGAATTTTAAAAATAACCTTAGGGAATTTCTTCTGCACCTTTGCCAAGATCTCCTCCTTCCTCTTTTATGTTGACATCCAGAACTAGGGACAGTTCTCTAGCACTTCTAAACAGAACTGAGCACCAGCATAAAGGACTTTTGTGTCCTGAATGAAAAGTTTTAAATAAAGTCAGACCATTTGAATAGGGGTTGAGGAGGGCAGAAAGCAAAAACATTTGGCCAAACAAGTTTTTCTTATGCTTACACTTTGAGTGTAAATGAGCCAGCTATACAGGGATAAAATCTACCTTCTGGGTTTTGAACTTACCTAATGGAGCAATGTGTTGTTATTTAGCCAACTAATTCATAAGCCTTGTTGCATGTGTAACCATGGATGACCAAAGAGAGATGTAGGAAACTCTTAGACAGTTCAACTGCCTCATAAATTTGGCTGATGCCAGTAGTATAAGTCATCTGAACTTCAAGACCTTATAGACCTCTCACTTTCAAACACACTCCTCATTATGAGAATCACCTGGATTGCTTACTCTACACACATAGGTGTTTGGGCATAGGAATTTGTGACTTTGGAAAACCCTATTGGTTCTCAAACTCTAATGTGCTGATGGCCCACACAGGCCAGCCCTCCCTAGGCCCTCCAGGCTGGGATGCTACCCCTTATTAAAAATCTATTCCCGGGCCCTCCCTGGTGGCGCAGCGGGTTAAAGCACAGCACTAAGAAGCTAAAGCCACTTCCGCATGACTACGATTCCCCCATGCCACAGAGGTGACCACATGGCGTGGCAGACCTCTCCTGACCCGCTCACTGCTCCCCTCAGCAGTGTACTTCATGGATCTGCCTGTTCTGCTCCCCACTCTGTCTCTGGTGAATCCTCTCACCCTCCGCATTTCTGGCCTGTACCCCAGTTCTGTATGAATAAATAAATAAGTCTTAAAAAAAATCTTTAAAAAAAAATCTATTCCCATTCCAAAGGTCTGAGTGAGGCCTGAGAGTTGGCATGGCTATCCATATTGAAAAATGAGGCTGGGCTACTGCTTCGCAGGCCACACTTGGAGTGGTGAGGCCTTAGAAAGTTCTTACAGTCAACCAGTGGGCATCATATTGCCTAAAACATGAAAAAGCTCTCTACTCAATGGTTATCAGCAGTTCAGGGTGTGTCCTGAAGATGTGGCACAGAGCAGTGTGCAGCGTGAGCGGGCAAGTTCACTTCAGAGTGTGAAAGAACCCTGGTGGAGGGTGACTCATTACATTCATGCTTTGCCACGAAGAGAAGAGAGGGGAACTTCGGTTCCTTTATTTCTCTCCTGATGGGTGTTTAGCAAACACAAAGGGGGAGGAAACCGTTACATTACATTCGTATTATTTTAGCTGATGTATCTGGAGCACGGTGATAAATTAATCGTGACATCCGGTCTGATTCACAATCAAATTCTAGCCCAATTTACACTTTGCGTTTGCAGAACTGAAATGCAATGCAGTCAAATGGTGCTCACGTCGCAGATTTTTCTCTTCACTGAGCCCCAGGAGGGAGGGCGCCCTCCCTCTTTCCATGTAAGCACCTGCCTGCAGAACAGGCCGGTAGTGAATCCCTCAGCCACTAGGCGCTGAAGCCAAAGCCTCTGCCTAGTGGGCAAAGCCTGCTTGGGAGAGAGTGGGAGTCGGTTAAAAAAATTACTTCCTGGCTTAATGACCAAGGCAGGCTGGTTCACAGGGAGGGGGAGCAGCGTGGGGTTGTTGCTAAACATAACAGATGGCAGCTGTCTGCGGCTATATAGGGCACATTGACAAATCCCCGGGGCGGCCCCTGGGTGTCCTGGGGTGCGCGTGGGAGGCTGCGGCTGCGGGCGTGGGTGCAGCTGCTGCCCGGCTCTGGGGGCGCAGCCTGCAGAGGACCAGAAGGAGGCCTGCGACTGTGGGGTGGTCGCCTGCCAGTGCTCCACAGGGCCAGCGAGGACCCAGCCCCCAGCTCCCAAGGAGGAAGGGGTCAAGGTCTCCTCAGCCTTTGAACGCTGGGGGTTAGCTGACACACACGGACACAGGATAGCCTGCCATGTCCGAGCGTTGGTTTTATGAGAAATAGGTCACAGCCTGGTTTCCATGTGGTAAAACTGTTTTTCAAGCTCAGACATCCCTGGACAACTACCTTTTGATAGCTGTCCAATGACTGCTTCCCTATGATTCCGGCATTCATTTAGCGGGGAACCTCTTAAATACCTACACAAGTTAACTCCCGTTTAGACACATTAAACATACTTTTATGGAAAATAATAAGGTTAAATGACATCGGACAGCAGTAAAGGGGAGGGGGTCCTTTCCTGGAAGTCAGGGGGGGGGGGCAGTTCAACTTCGGAGCCTTGGCTGGAGGGTGGGAGGACAAAGGGAGTAGATTTGGGCTTCTGGGGACTAAACAGCTATGCACTACTATTATTTTCAAACTACACAGTCAGTTGAAGAGTGAAGACCTGGTAAACTGTGTACATCAGACAACCCATCTCTAAATCAAAAGGCAACAGGCGGGGTAGAGCAGAGGGCAGTCTGCACTAGAGCAGAGGGCAGAACCCCATGAAGGTTCTGAGTCTCCAAAATGGCAGCAGAGGAGAGCAGGAGGCCTGGCTTCACTCTAGTCTGTGCGGCTCAGTCCCTGGAGGGACCTCCTTGGCCCCTCTCCCTCACCTCTTCCCCATCCCAGGACTTCTTGGCTCCATGGTTAACAGAGACTGAAGCTTCCTTACCTTCTTCTAGTCTTGCAGTGGTTTCCTTGAAAGCGAAAAAGGCCAAGGCTCATTCATTCACCAAGCAGATGTTTATTAAGCGCCTTGTGCTTGCTGAGCCCAGGTACTCAGACCCTGAACAAAACCGGTGAGAATGCCTATCTCTGTAGAACTTGCAAAAATCAAAGTCAAAATCTGGACAGTGTCACCAGACAATGGGCTGGTGCTAATTTCCTGTAAATAGAATCCTTTCTTTTGACTTAAGGAGAATTCTGGCACATGGAGGGCCCCCACATTTTAAAGGTACTATTGTAATTACTCAGTAATTTAAAAGAAAAAAGCATAGCTGACAGGGGAGGCCAAAGATTTGAGAGAGAAGAAAAACGTTCTAAATCCTTCTTATAAACCTATCTGGTGGAGGGGTCTGCCACACACAAACATTCCTGGTTATGTCAGTCTGTGGGCTGAGTAGGAGTCTGGCCCTGAAGTGTTAAAGAACGTGGGCCTTTCTGTTTCCACTCTCGAGAACTCTTAGGTCAGACAGAAAAGCTACTAACCCCCCCTTTTTTTTATAAATTTATTTTCTAACCCTTTTAACTTTCCCTCTCATATTCTCATGTCTTTCCTTCCCACTTCAATTCCATGGCCCAGCATCATAATTATCCCCTTGTTGCTGCCACGGATCTGTCTTACTGGAGTTTAAAGACACAAGGTTATGTCAATCTACAGATGAAAAGTAATATATGTATTTTAAAAATACATATCCACTCCAGATAAGCTAGAACAAACAAACCCACATATCAAATGCCTTTGCTTTTGGATACAGCAATAGCAACACTAGCTGAGTGCTCTTCTAGTTACTTATTCAGGAGTATGGGGAAGTTAATGCCAGAATGCCACACAGGCCACCATGAGCAGCAGATGTAACTGACCACTCCCCCATCCCACCCCCACCTCACACACCCTCATGCTTAAGTCAACTCTGTCCTAAGCTTATCTGTACCCTCTTCACAAACACAGCTTATTTATTCCCTTTTAATCTCCCATGTCTCATGGACAGAATCTATTTTTTAAAATTCCATTGTATTATTATAGGTTATGACTAGGGTTCCATTTCCTCAAGATGATTTAAGGCAATACAAACTATTTTAAATTATCTGAATAATATAATCTGAAATACAGTTCAGAAAACCGTCATTTCACAGAAATGACTTAGGATACCAACAAGTTTTTCCAAAAACTGAGTTGAGATGCCATTTTAAGTATAATGCACTTGGTGGGGAGAGGCAGCAAGAATGACAGGGGCCATGGGAGCCTTGAGATTTAGGTTGCAAGTGTTATGAGACGCAGGAGGACCAGAAAAGGCAGCTGGCTCACGAGGAGCTCCCCACCAAGTACACTCCAGCCCAATTGTACCAAATGCTTGAAGTGTCTTAATGAGCTGATAAAATCAAGTACCAATGGTTTGAGAAAAAAATTTTCTGCCAAAAAAAAAACCACTGCCATACAATTTTATCAACAGAACACTTTCTGGCTCAGAGGACATCTGTGTTTAATGTGATCCTGGCTTTAGAACTTTAGAGCTTGCAGGCACGAGAAACACGCCAGAGACCCGCCAGTCATGGCAAAGCTGCTTCCCTTAGAAAATCACCCAGTACTTAAAAGTCTGTTTGGAAAGCTCCATGCAAACCATGAGGTACTTTTTGCTTCCTTTTAACATTTTAATATTCTACACTAAGAAGCCCACTTAACACAATTCACAATCTCAAAATGAATTTTAAAAGTATTTTTATAAGGCGGATCAACTGTATGGATTCTACTAGTGCTTTCAGCAGAGGCACATGGCCTCTGTGGGGTGCTGAACATTGCAAGCTCCTGGGTTCTAAATGCTTCCCCCAAGTGCACACACTCCACCTCCTCCGTGGGGCACTATCACTCAGCCTTCACAGCTACCACCGCCTTACATACTGAAAATAGACCCGAGCACCCAAAGGAGAACAGTCCTTGCCCAAGGATTTACACTGAGTTGGTGATTTGTTAGATAGACTTTTAGGTAGGAGAAATGAAGAGAGGAAGCACCAGCCCTCCTCAGATGCTCAAGATGACTGAAAAATTAAATGGGAGGTAAGAAAAACTAGGAAACATCTCAGGAATTGCCTGGCCAGGCCTCAGAGAAGCAAAACACTGTTGCAGATTCCACAGCAGACACGAGGCCGAAAGGGTGACTGTAAGGACTTACTCACCTTGTCACCTACTCCCAGGGGCTCAGGAGCCCAAGAGGGCTTTCTTTTGACTGTGCAACCTCTGCCTTTTTCTGCTTCACTTCCCCTCAAACTGTTTTCTTAATGGTCCTACCCTGATACCCTCTTTCTGACTGTCTAACATGCACGTTTTCTTCAAGAAAACACAAATGGGGTCCTTGAGTATGGTGGATAGAAATCATGCTTGTGGGAGCAGTGTTCTTGCCTGGCTTTTCCAGAGGCCACTGTTGCACCACAACCAGCTCTTTAGGCTTAGGAGCTCCCAGCAGAGGGCAGCCTAGCTCACTGGCACCTGAAGACTCCATACTCCAGTGATTTTGAAGCTAGACTGCCTGGATTTGAAAGTCAGCTCCATTCCAGAGTCCCTGTGTAACTTCAGCTGTCTGTGCCTCAGTTTCTCATTGTTAATTTTATTCACACATTAATAGTACAGACTAATGATACACGTAAAGTTTCAATGAGATGAGTTCTTAGCATTTAATAAGAATTTGGTAAATATCAGCTATTGTTTTTTAGCTGTTATTGTAATTCACTATTAAAAATAAGTAAAAAATGGATTATTACTTTATCGAGTAGTCAGGACATACATCTCTTTACTAAACACATACACATATACCAGTGGTTTTCAGATTTCCCTAAACAAATGTCTTACTAGCCAATAAGTGAAGATGTAGGTCTCAGGAGGACAGAGGAAGATGATATTCTAAGCATCCAAACACAAACTTGGAATGTCTTTGAAATCATTTGTTTCATGTTTAATTTCATATACTACTCAGTGTGATTTATATTCAGTGTTTTTCATATGTTATTCCTTAATCTAGCCATGCCTGTTCCACTACAAAGTGTTTAAATTTTATCTGTGCCACTGTTTGGTTTTTGCCTGAAAGAAGGAGGTTCCAAGGAGTTTCACCACATTTCTCTTTAAGCACAAGCCTAGGAGTTCCCATACCTCATCTGTGTCACAATAATTCTCATGGTTTCATGAATGGAGGTTTTCCTTCCAGAAAGACCTAACAAAAAGACATGCAGCCAACCATTCAGTTGTTAGATATTTATAACATTTCATGTTGTGAAACATGTAGTAAGCACTAAGAGGACTGGACCACACACTCCAGGAGTTGGCCATTTGAGCCATGGTGACTGTCTTCTGAGGGAAGCCACATCCCCAGCCTTCCCCAGTTGACATGGAATATAAACACTTTGTGCCCAAATTTCAGTGGCTTTTCTCCCATATGACCACAAAAAACACCTTCTTTGACTAGCCCTCTACTCCTAAAGTATTTCCAGAAACTCCCTGAGGTACTCACAGGTAGCCACAAAGTAGTCTTGTTATCCTCTGATTCTACTCAATCATAGCCCAGTTCCAGCAAGCCCATGGAGGCTTCCCCTGAAGCTGCATCTGCGGATATCATGTGGCAAAGGCTGAAAGCGTGCTGTGCCCCAAACCCAGTGGGCATCATTGCTCTTGTACAGCGAGGAGACTCTATGTTTATTTCTTCCCATTTGGAGCTCCCACAGCGAGACTGCTTAAGCTCCCAAATATTATGTACTGAGAGGTATCGTCTTTCTTTTCCCACTGAGCTGGGACTCTACTGCCTCCAGCCTCTGGAATCCCACAGAAGTGCTGCCTGAGTATGACCTTACACTCATCCCTGCCACTACTGTCGCTACAACCTGGATCCGGATGGGACAAAGAACCTTCCATTGCACAGTGCAAGCATAACTGGACTGTGGCTGGCCCACGAGTGAGAGACCTTGAATGTGGGGGCTACGCGGTGAGGTCAAATATCCAAGCTATTACTCAGGATGAGAGAGGATGCACTTCCAGGTGGTACTCCAGTGAAGGTAAAGGAGGACGTTGCTCCGCCCCCAGGTGGCAGGTTTTCCTGGGCACACACAGAGAAAGGTGGGAGAGGAAGCAGCAGATGCAATCCAGGTCCACCACTTCCACCTGACTTCTCAGTGAAGACGAGCAGGAAGGGTATGAGGAGCAGGAGGAATGAGCCCTTCCTGTTCTGCCTGTGCTGACATCCCATTACTATGTGGGCAAAGATCCACTGCAGGCCAGCACGTGGCAATCACAGAGGTTGCTCCATGCAAGCTTTCTGAGGCATGAGGATGCACAGTATTTAGGAGTTGGGTATCTGAGAAGCAAAGCTGGGTTTGGCCCCCACCTTGTGACCCGGGGCAATTCTTGTGCACAAACCTCATTTTCCTTACCTGAAAATGGAGATGATAATGGTACCAACTTCATCAGGTTGGAAGGAAATGAGGAAATGAGACACCTCCTCACACAGAAGTAAGAAGTATGCAGAACAGCGCCAGGCACACTGCATGTTCTAAGTGGTTGCTGTTATTGTTAAGAGACCCAACATGTTCACAATAGTTCTATATTACTGGAAGTTAGAGCACTGGAAAAGGGTGTCTCCATTCCCAGCAGAGCCTTCCCTTATACAGATGGGGAATCAACAGCATAGAAAATAAAAACCTGGGCTCTCCCTGGTGGCACAACGGGTTAAAGCACCGCATTATGAAGCTCTCCAAAGCCACTGCAGCATGAGTTTGATCCCCGGCCAGGGAGCTGACCCACATGGTGTGGCAGATCTCTTCTGACCTGCCTGCTGCTCCCCTCAGCAGTGTATTTCAGTAGATCTGCTTCTTCTGCTCCTCACTCTGTCTCTGGTGAATCTTCTTACCTGTCACACCTCTGGCCTATACCCCAGTTCTATAAGCATAAAAAAAAAAAAAAACAACCTACTCTGAGTCACAACACTAGTGTGTGTGCCCAGCCAGGACTGGAAGTCAGGCGTGTGCATCCCATACCCAGATCCTGATGCTCTACACCTTTCTCAGGAGCTGCCAGCACCTGCCAGGAAGCTCCACCTACTTCCCCAATGAGTGTGCATAGGTCACCCTTTAGAACTTGTGCTCACCTCAGCCCCCACTGCAGCACCTCCACATTCCTCACTTAATGCAAACACACTGTGTAGCTATTTGTTAAGTTTAATTTATCTGGAGAACAATTAATCACAAAACATCATGGTCCTGACAGCAAATTCAGTGGATGTTCAAAAGGGCCTTTCTCCTTGAGCACCACAAAAAGGTTGGGACAGGGAGGGGAAGAAGAAATGGGAGTTTGCGGTGCTAAAAGACCTGAGCTGATCCCATGAGTGAGAAGAGGAACATCCATTCCCACATTCCCACAGTGGTGACAAGTGAGGTCAAGGCAAAAGGACAGACCTGGCATGCAGGAAGAACAGCCAAAGAGCAATGCCTCCTAGATTCAATGCCTTAATGTACTTTGGGGAAAGAACATGAGATTGGGTGGATTAAACGGATTTTATGGCTTATGGAATGCATTGGGAGCCAGGCAAAGCTTGATGCTCTGGATGCTTTAAATATTCTTCTGTGACATTATGTTTCTGATATTCATTTATGTTGCTGTGGTAGTTTCAGTTCATTCATTTTCAGTGTTGTTTCTTAGTCTATTATATGATTAATACCATAACTTACTTCCCTAACATGAATGAACAGATGGGTTATTTCCAGGATTTTTGCAGTTAAAATTCTGTCACAATGACTATTCATTTCCTGGTACACATGCATCATTTCCCCTGGAGCACACACCTAACGGCTAGGTTATATGACATGTATATCTTCAGCTTTTTTTTTTAAGATTTACTTATTTATGCATACAGAACTGGGGGACAGGCCAGAGGTACGGGGGCAGTGAGAAGATTCAGCTGAGACAGAGTGGGGCGCAGAACAGGCAGATAGACGAAGTACACTGCTGAGGGGAGCAGCGGGCCGGTCAGAAGTCTGCCACGCCATGTGGGTCACCTCTGGGGCAGGCGGGGATCAAACTCATGTTGAAGCGGGTTTAGCTTCTTAGTGCTGTGCTTAACCCACTGTGCCACCAGGGAGGGCCTACATAAAGTAAAATTGTTTTCCCAAGTGGCTAGAATAGCTTCCACTTCACCAGCCATGTGAGTTTCTGTTCTTCCACATTCTGCCAATACTGGATTTGGCTATCCTTTCCAAATTTTGCCAACTTGTTATCTTCACTTTTTTTTTTTTACTGTTAGTCTTCTCCATAGTTTCTGTTTTTAGTTTCTTGTCTAAGAAATAGTTCCCCATGATCAGGTCATAAAGATAGTCATCTTCTAAAAGCATTATAGTTATGCCTTTCACCGTTAAGTCTTTAATCCACCTGGAATTTCCATTGAGATGTGTGCTTAGGAGTGTTCACTTTTTTCTGTACTCCTCTCATGCTTAGTAAGCTGTTAAAAATGACAAAATCTGGGATTTTAATCCCTGTGGAATTTAAATTACAAATTCAATTTCTTTAATTGTTGTGGAACCATTTAGGTTTTCTATTTTTTCTTTAGTCAGTTTTCTGATTTATATTTTTCCTTAAACTTAATCCATTTCTCCTAACTTTTTAAGCATACTTGCAAACAATTCATAATATCCTCACAGTTTAAAAAATTCTGCCATACCTGCAACTATGATTCCTTTTTATTTTGTTTATCTGTGTCCTCTATTTTTTAATTCATTGATTTTACTTATGGAAATTCATAATGTATGTTTTTCCAAATAGCCAATTTGGAACTTATTTGTTTCTCTTTATTGCTTATCTTTATTATTCTTCTTTCTCAGTTTATCCAGTTTTCTGACTTCCAATGTTTAGTCTTTTCTATTTCCTAACATAAGTGTTAAAATTATGAGTTTTCCTATAGTTTTATTCCATATATTTTGATACCTAATAATTTGTTGTCATTCCATCCTCAATAATCTTTCATTTTCATTATAATTCCTTGCTTGCCCTATGAATGATTTAAGTATGTTTCTTTCTTTTCTAATATTCAATTAGTTTAATTTTAAAAGGATAAGTTCCCCTAAATTTGATATTATTTATAGTTGTTCAAATTTCCTTAGACATCTCAAACAACATTAATACATTCAACATACTTGATGTTCTCAAATACATTTACACATCAAATCAATGGGTCTATAAAGTTAGTAAGTCAGATGTCCCAACTCTCATTCCATAAGAATGTAAATTTGTTTCCAAAGGTAAGGGATAGAATCACCTTTTTAAAGCAGCTGGGCTTACTCCATCACTTTTGCTGTTCAAAGTAAGAATTACACATGATGCAGGGTCAACAAGACCTAAAAATTTGCTAGAAATGCAGGTCCTCAGATCCATCTGAAAACTCCTATGGCAGAATCTTTATGTTAACAAGATCCCTAGGTGGATGGATGCATAGCTCATGTTTAAGAGACACGATCCAGTATTCAGGACTATAATCCAAGAATGGAAAAAGTTAACTAAGTAGCAACTCTAGTGTGACCTGAGAAACTCAAACACTTAAACCAGGAGCTATTAGGATGAGTTCTTTCTGTGTGCTCAAATTTTGTCTGATACACCAACCTTCTAAATTCCCACCTTGGGATACAACCAATCACAAAGATTTCCTTTCCTTACAACACAGGGCTTTCTCTAGACGTATCAATTTAATCTGTACTGTGGCCCCCTGTATTAAGTTGGTTTGCCCCCAGTAGGATCTGGCCACCTGGCTCAGGTTGCAATTATGACCACTTCCTTTTCATATCTGTAAACATACCTCAGTGACCTCGATTCTAACATCATGTTACTGTCATACAAGAGGCTGAGAAAAACTGCAGGAAGGGAAATGGTAGTAGAGCTATGCCCCTGGAAGGGCGGACCTGGGATCTATCAGAAGGCAGAGGGAAGTTCCCGGCAGTTCTCTGTGGGAAATCCCCATTCCCATTCCCTCATCCTACACTCTGAAAATGCATAAGTGAAAATGGATGGCAGAAAGTCTGGCATAAGAACTAGGAACTAAGGCTCCCTTGTTTGAGGTTGAATATTTATTCTCCCAGTCAGCCAGTGCTGACACCTGATTTCCTGTGTTATGGGAACATGTGTTAGCTGTTGCCTGATGAGAGCCATTAATGTCAGTAACAGATTGTATTTCCATTTCAGTGCCCTTTCCTCTAATACACAAGATGTCAATCACATAGCAAGATCATTCAGTTGTTGGCTTAGTTGATTGCTCTAATTATCATCACCTAAGGAAGAAAAAATGGTTACTGAGAATAAAAAAGCACTGTCTGTGAAGTAGTATTTCTAGATTATAATCTTGCATCTGCCTCTGACTTCCACTGTGACAGCTTGATCAAACCTCCCCTAATTTCTTTGGACTACAGATTACTAAATCATTGAACAAAGGGATTTGCTCCAAAATATTTGGTTTTCCAAATCAGAATTGCACTCAAGGTTTCCTAACTTCAAATTTGGTATATACTGGAGATTCTTCTAGACTCTTCCCATACTATCTATTAAATAATACTCAGTGTGACCCAGGGTTGTTCTCATGGTTCAGGGCTCAGCGATAGACCTCTAGGAAGTTTTTGCGCTGAGTCAAAGACTCAGTTGATGACTTCCATTCACATCATTCAGAAGAAGAAGCTGGTAGCTCTTTAGTAGCTCTACACTTCACTATTTTCCAGGACTTTTGCTTCTTGGTTTCTAAGGGTGGTAGAGACGAGATAGGGATTAGAACTTCTGTGATGAGCAAAAATTTCAGAGATCTGTTGTTGAGCCCTGAGCCATGAGAACAACCCTGGGTCACACAGAACATTATCTAATAAATAGTATGAAAAGATTACATACATGGTTTGATCAAGCTGTCACAGTGGAAGTCAGAGGCAGATACAAGATTATAATACTACTTCACAGACAGTGCTTTTTTATTCTCAGTACCCATTTTTTCTTCCTTAGGTGAAGAGGAATCTCCAAGATATACCAAACTTGAAGTTAGGAAACCCTTATTGCAAATCTGAGTTGAAAAGCCAAGTATTTTGAAGCAAATGCCTCTGTTCAATGAATTTCATTCCTTCTCAACCACTTATGCCTCAGTTTCTGTACCTGTCAAATGAGGCTAAGGATAGGAATCATCTTACAAGGGTGCTGTAAGGATTAAATGAAATTATATAAAACAGGACTTGGCACACAATAAACACTCAAACATTATATACTATGTTTTTAAATACATTTAAGCTGGATATAAGATACTACATTAAATGCTCACTTTGGAGGTTATCTTATAAAAGCAGATTTTTTCCATGCATCCCAGTGAAAAAATTACTTTTTGGTACTTAATTGTAGTGGGTATGTCAGACAACATGGGAGAATTCCACAATTATTGCTCTAGTTTTCTTTACCTGAACTCGTGTTTGTGAGAGGAGAACAGAGAGAATGTGATTGTCTCTGGATTCTGCCTTTTTCTTTAACAACAGTAGGACTTTTAATCCTTGTATTCAGAGTAATACCTGCCAATCACGTTTTTCCTAATTAAATTTACCTGGAGCTCATTTTAAAGAAAATAATTTGTTCCATTGAAAGTGGTTGCATATTTATGCTATAATTAGTTAAGAACTCCACAAATGAGGCCCTTCCTCTGAGCTTTTGCAAAGAAAGGAGAATGCAGTTGAGAAGCCTAGAAGATTTTAGCAATTAAGCCTAAAAATGCAGGTGTTTGAAACACCTGTTTCCCCCTCCCACCCACGCCCACCGCCCTGCCACCCCTTATCAATGGGTTAAAATAATTAACTTACCCTATTGGGAGAAAAGCCCAAGAACTGCTAAGGGCAACAAGTCTCCTTTCCTCCCCTTTCTCAAATTAAAAGAGAGAAATAAAAAGATTCATGGGTGGTCTACAAACAGGAGAGGGGAAAAAAAAAAACCTTTCCTCTTAAAAAAAAAAAGACAAAATCAAGTGACAAGGAAGACATTGTCTCCCTCAAATAGACTTAGTGGCTTGCTTTGGCTCAGAATTCTGTGTTTGTTTTGTGAGAGTGATTGTAGTGCTGTTCAGGAGAATGAAAAAGCCTATTTTAAGGGATATTTATGTGAAGAAATAAAGCAATTGGGGAGGTTGTGATTTTGCCTGACCTGCCTGTTGTGAATACCTGCAAATTTGTATTAAAACTCAACCACAGAATCCCTCACAAAGATAAATTGTGGAAATTTTATTGGGGCTTTTAAAAACAGAATAGTCCACAGCTAGGGGGGAAAAAGAGGTTTTTTTTTTTAAGAAAAAGTTCAGTGTGGCACTTTGAATCGGTTCTATTTTGGCCTTTGTTTTGTGTATGTGCGTTGTCTCCCAAGTCCCAATACTATTTATTATAACTAGGAAAGATAAGGAAGGCCATTGTGTTTTTATGATTACTGGTACTTTCTCTATTCACTATTTTTGGAACCTTTTGGCATTTTATTTGGAACGTGGATTTTGAAAGATACAGGTCAGGGAATCTCCTGGTTAGAAACTGATTCTTCATATGTGCAATTATGCAGAGACAATTATACTTTACTATTTTTCTTGAGATTATTTAAGGTGACTTCAGTTTGATTTGGACTTTAAACGTTCTGTGACAATATTTACATGAAATGCAGACTGCAAGAAACCAAGGGATAACTGCCCACTGTTTATTCCATCCCTCATCCTGACGGATATATGGAAGGAACCTAGACGCATTTAGGCAACTGAGCAGAGAGGAAGTATATTTGGAACTCTGGCACCCTCTCCCCATGCCCTCCACCCCAGGTTTTCTGATGTCAGATCCAGTGCTATTTCCACCACACAGACCAGATCCCCTATAGCAAGATATTTTCATAAACCAATGCTAGACACTTGCTGTTCATGTGGCAAGCGCTTGAGAACAGCATTATTTTCAAACGGCCAGCAGATGGCAGAGTAAACCTTGTTCCCAAATGTATTTCCGTGGTGTTTCAGTCGCTTGAAAAAAACAGCTGAAAAAATTCAGTATTACCTTCAATAAATTTGGTATACAAGGTTTCATTAAACATCAACAATAATATTTAAAATAATGACAAATCTCCTGTTAAACAGAATGCTTCTTATAACTAACTTACTGGCTTTGCTTTTCTAAGCACTGTAACGCCATTCAAATTGGGTTCTTAAAAATTCTCTTTTACTTTGCTGCTGAATCACAAAGACAAGCTTATTTGTTCCACTTTGTGTTCTCTCTAAATCTCTGCAGCTGTTAGCTAGGTGTGACATTTATCCAAACAGTACAGCTCTATCCAGGTCCAGGAATGCCTATGAAGGACTCACTAGTTTCCCAGCATCTCCTGGCCCCGCGCTCAGGGAAGTTTATCTGTGGGAACTACAGGAATGACACTGCACTCACTCTCTGGCTGCATCCTGAGTGGCTCCACAGGGAGATAAATTGAGGAAAGCTCCCTCCTCTCCTCCATAGTGTTCCACTTTATAGTATAATGATTAAAAGGGCTTGTAAGCCTGCAGGTTCACAAGCTCCTTTGTCAAGTACTTTCCTCGGTTGCTTTCAAACATTCTTTGTAAGCACCAACAATGATTAAAAGAGATTTCCCTCCAAACATTTACAGAAATATTTACATACAGAAGAACTATTTGAAATATTTACTTATATACTATCTTATAAATATTATACCCATACATATTCTCATTTGCACACACATATGTACTTATCTTGGGATCATATTTCATGGAAGTTAAATTTTATTGGATTACCGATTCTCCCTATATCTTAGAAATTTTGATGCTTTAAGAAGATTTTAACTAAATGAAACGAACTGGGTTATAAGAAGTAGGGATGAAGTAATATGATTTACTTTTTATTACTTATTTTTAGGGACTTAAAAATATTTTATATGCAGTTTAATTTCTTGATATGAGGCTTGCCACAAATACACAGGCATCCATAAATGAACTGATTAAAGAAAACACACATTGAAAATACATTTATGAATATCTATAACTTTTTTCAAAAAAAAAGTTTCAACAGAACTTCAAGAGTTACAAAAGAATTCAAATAGATCCCGAAAGGGCTTTAGAAATTTTGTATTAATATGAAAAGATTAAGACTCAGAATGGGTAGGGGCCTTACTCCAAGGTATGTAACTAAAGATTGAGGAGGGGCTAAAATAAGAGGCAATAATCAAATGTGTGTAAACTAAGAATGTGGAGAATAATTCAGACTTTAAAAGATATATTTGTGAACAGGTGAGTTCTATGTAGCAAGAAAGCAGGAAGGTGGAAAATGCTTATGTTATGGGAATTGGTCTTTTACAGCTGGTAGAAGGCAGGACGAGTTACTGCTGCTTGTGGTTGTTTCTGGTGTTCATTCCTTATGGAAACTAGAGAGCAAAGACTTCCTCCCAATTTCAGAGCATTTTGGTGGGGTAGAATAGAGTTCAATGAGAGCTGAAATAAGCACCCAGGAATCCTTACAATTTTATCTCCTTTATGTACCAAGGCGATATTCTAACTGTGTACTAAAAATCCAGTAACTTTTTCATTTATGTTATGAATATTAACACAGCTGCTAGGATTTAATAAAGTATATTAATAACTGACTTCTGGAATTACATACTACCTTTTAATGAGTTGACGTGTATTTCAGCTGACCGAATAAAGGTAAATGTTAATAGTGCCTGCTTGTTCACAATCTTCCTAGCCACCAGTCGAAGAATGGGACTTATTTAATGTATCTCAAATCCTCATAACATTGTTCTTTTTTAAATGAATTCAAGAGAATCAAACAGCACAAAAGAAGTCATCAAAAATAGAAAAAGTATGTTGATGGTGATTTTTTAGAAGTCATTTTGCCTTTCCCTGAAACTGAAAATTCCATTTCATAACCATGCGAAACTCTGTAGCCAATCTTTTTTCCCCCAGTTTCTTCAGTGACAAAGCATATGCATAAACATACACACACCTACACATGCGTACACACACTTTACAAAGATCTTGAACTGTCTTTCAAGGATTGTTATTTTCTATTATGAAACAGTAAACCTACTTAAAATTTGGTTTAAAATGTACAATTTTTGTCTTCATAACATTATTTGTTTCTCTGTTTACAGATTAGGTTGAGAACTGTAAAATATATTCCCCCTGTTTCATTCTGAAAGCTTAAGGATCAATGCCAATTGCATAGTTAGATATCAAGGCAACTTTTCCAGCTGTGCTCCAACTGTTCCCCATTGTGCTCACTGCACATCGTTGGTGTCACTTTTCTGTTTAAGGGAAACCTATGCAAGACATTAATTGTGTCTCATTATCGTCTTTGCTCTTCTTATCAATCCTGGTATGTATGAAGGCTTAAAGAAAAAATAACCAATAAATAAAAGAGCAGTATATTCTTCATATGCTACTCATGAAGCAGAGCATGTGAAAAATTCATATCTGCAAGTGTATTTCAGGGTTTTTTATGGGATCTTTTAAAAATGTCTATTGCTCTGTTTCTACCACACCACCACTTCAAACCTGAATATTGGAGTGATTTAGCCAGGAAAATAATAATGGATTCCTTCCTTTAAAATATTATAGGACTTGGGCCCTCCCTGGTGGCGCAGAAGGTTAAAGCACAGTATTAAGAAGCTAAAGCCACGTTAGCATGAGTTCAATCCCCGCCCTGGAGGTGACCACATGGCGCACCAGACCTTTCCTGACCCTCCTGCTGCTCCCCTCAGCAGTGTACTTCGTAGATCTTCCTGTTATGCTCCCCACTCTGTCTTGAGATGAGAAACTATTCCCCCACACCTCTGGCCTATACCCCAGTTCTGTATGCATAAATAAATAAATCTTTTAAAATATATGTAAAACAAAATATTATAGTACTTTATGCAGCATTGTCCAATACTATTAAAAAAAAAAGGGCTGCTACTGAAAAATGAGGGAAAATGTATAACAGAAAAATACAGATGTTGCTAGGACTAATTTATTAGTTAAACAGCATTTTGGCTTGTGTTACCTAGAATCTGGATTCAAAGCACTTGAAGTGAGCTAGTATTTACTAAATGTAAATACTTATTAAGTAAATGCTTATTTTGATTTTAAATATGATAAATGCTGCCTCAGTATGGAGGTCAAAAGAGAAACAGTAATACAAGTATCATGTATTCAGAGAATCTTTATAACCTCCAGGGGCAAATCAAGGACGTAAGGATCAAAGCTACCAACCACTGGACAGCTCTACGTTAAAAATAGCTTTTTCTTTTGTTTAGCCAGCGGGTACTAGAAATTATAAAAAAAGTACAGTCCATCAGCCATTAACTTCAAGCCTTAAAAGTTAAAATAACTGGAACATTTTTATCAGAGAACAATTTCTGGAATAAATAGCAAAGTTTTAAGAATTACAGAGAATATTAATTCAAAGGAGTGAAATTTTAGGATTTCAACATAATCTCTTAAAATGTACATAAATTTATATATGTTCACATGATTGCTATCTCATACTGTTGAATATATAATGGCAAAGTACAATATTTATTTGCATTTTTGTGTATCCACACCTACTTACTTTAACATTTTTTTTTTTTTGGCAGGGCTAAATGTGTTTCCTGCACATTAATTTTTTGAGTGGACATAAAAGTTCATTCTCAAAGATGACATCATTGGGGGGGGAAAATCTCCACAACTACTGATTTTGGCAATACATTCATTGCTTAAGAAAAGGTGAGTGGATGGGAGGGGGCAGGAGGACAATGGCCTGAAATTATACTGTCTTCTATTGAAAAAAAGGTTAATTAGGAATTGAACTCAGAGTTAATTTTTCAAAGGTCAGCCACTATGCTATTGGGTCCTGTGACCCTGTCTCAAGTAATCACAGCATTAACATACAAGTTATAGCTTTCCTTTCACTTGATGACATAATCTCTTTAATTGGTGTCTGGAAGCCTGCAAGTGAAAGAACCGTGGAAAACACCTAGAGACTATAATTTTGCTCACTCCATTCACAGGGTAAAAGAAACAAGCCTTAAGAATGTCCTAGAGACTCATTACAATCCCTAGGCTGTCAACACAAAGCCCTCACATTTCAACCAAGAGTTTTTAGGAATGATCAATTTTGTGTAGTTCTAACTTTGGCTGGTGAACTATTAACCTTTTCAGAAAAAATGGTGAATGCTAAATGCCAGATAATCTTCTATGAGAAAGATAAGAGGATGTATAGTATGGTTTAACTGATTAGACACAAATGTGAGATGGTAATATTTGCAAAGTTACTAAGCTTGCTCTTTGAAAGAAACTGCTGGAGTGAGACTGCCTAACTCTTCCATTTACACAACCCCAGACATAATTCTCTTTCACGAATCCCCTGTGGCTCATGATGCAGACTTCATATGGTCCATTTTCATTTGACAGTTGCAATTTACCTTTTATGGGGACATGAGCACCATTGTTGTGATCCTGTTTTACCAATCAAGTCTGCCTAGAAAACTACTGCAAAAATACCCACTGTTTGAAATACCCACTATGAGACTTTTGCAAGGATATGTTTTGAATAAAGGAAAAAGGGAATGCTGAAGTTTGCTGGGCCAACTAATTTAGAAAAAAGTCATTGCAAAACAAAGGGTTCAAGATCTACTATTAACAACATGCCTATCTGCATTGCCGAGTCCTCGATTTTATCACCTTTCATCATCTCTTTACATCTTGAATTCGAAATGCCTTTCTAAAACTTAGGTAGTCATCCAATCGAGAAGTGCTGTGCCTGAACTTGTGCTCTGTGCTGGGCTTTGATTGGGTGCCGTCAGCAATGTGGCAAATACAAAGGTGTGCCCCCGGCAGAGATGACGCCATCATTTAGAACTGGCTTATCTTTGCTTCTGATGTACCAAACAGTCCCTTTTGTGTTTTACATACACAGAACTGTGCCCAGAGACTATGGAAGGGTGATGAGTAGCAAAGGCAGACAGGTGTTCATCCCTGCAGAAAATATACACACCTGCTTTCCTATGACACTGACTACACAACGACTGTAACGTGTATTTACATGTCTTTGATCATGTCTCTGAACATGCTAACCTAGTCTTTTTGGATCTGTTCTGTGTGATCCATTTTCCTGCCCAGAGGTATGGTCTACACAACCCATCAATTCAGTCCATTCAATGATAGAGAAAACTGGTGTTTTCCATTTTAGGGACAAGGCAACTTTAACTTTCAAGGTTGAAAAACCAGAAAATAACGTTATTTTGGGGACCTCCCTGGTAGCACAGGGGTTAAAGTCTCAGTGCTGTCAAACTGTTACCAACCTCTACAGCATGAGTTCGATCCCTGGCCAGGGAGCTGACTCACATTACGCGGCAGACCTCTCCCATCTCGCTGCCTGTTCTGTTTCCCACTTTGTCTCTGGTGAATCCTCTCACCCACTGCACCTCTGGCCTACATCCCAGTTCTTGTATGCATAAACACATAAAATAAATCTTTAAGAAAAAAAAACTATTTTGCTGTTATTTCATTTAGTCACTTGCCACAATTTAATTAATCAGCATAATAATGCTGCTCAAATATCTTCCTTATTTTCAGTCTTACTGCTTTCTGTGGAGCTTTAATATTATGGACTTATTACCTCACTACACCCTGAAAAGTATTATTATTCATCTTTAATCATTCAATAAAGCTCATAATTTTCTTTTCCACCAGAATTTTCTGCAAAATCTCAACTCTATCATCAAATTTAAATCATACCTTATAGTGGAGAAAGCTGCATTCCTTTATTATGTGAGGGATTTCCTCAGGAAGAGGAAATAAAAATCACCTATTAATGCCACAATAAGTCTAATCATCCTTGAGTAAGAGCTATCAATCGTCACTCTTTGGGAAAATCCTTAGCCTGGCACTCAAGGCTCTATATGATCTGGTCAGTCCCTTACCACCCAGCCTCCCATCATAATGTCCCAAAATATCATACTCTTTCTCTTTTAGGTTTTTGTACAATGTTCTCCTTGCCAAGTACCTCTTTTGCACATGGACACTCTCTAACAGCATATGCATCAGGGGTTAGCTCTGGTGTCATTTCCCCCAGAAAATCTTACTGTAGACAACCAAACACTTTTTCTACATTCTTGGCCACATGATCACTGTAGGTGAGCTGAGATCCTGCACTAAACTCCACTGGACACCATTCAGACCATGCTGTAAATGTGTGATACTCCTCTTTTCTCTTGAGGGCCAAGACTCTGTATTCTCGTCTCTGAATGCCCGGCATCTAGCACAGTGCCTGGCACAAGCAGGAACCTGGCAAATGTTAAATGTAAGTTCCAGTAAGAATGATCTGTTAATGTATAAGGAGTTATTTTTTGTGTGAGTAATTTGACTAATGATAAAATCCTTGAGGAATGAGAACCGGGCACATAATAAAGCTTGTTAACTTATTAAAAATGATTTTAGTATTATTTCAAAATTAATAAACTCAATGTTCTACTTTTAAATAACTGTGATTGCTAGATCAATCTTCACAGAAATCCCGACATAATCTTCTATAGGAAATCAACTTAAGTTGCACACAATGGTGTCCTCTGGGTTAAGAAGATGAGCTATTTTGCCCTCTCCTTGTCTCCACCTCCTCCCCTGAGCCAGGTTAAATTTTAATGGGTTTTTCAACCCACATGTTTGAAATGGTGACTGAGATTTGACCACCAACTTATGGTCTTTTAAAAGAGGGCATAATGAGGAAATCAAAATTCTGTACCATTCTGTTCAGTGGTTGCACAAATGAATGAGCATGTATCGCCCGTGTGCCTTCAGAAAAGCGAGTGTTTGAATAGAAGTTTTCCTGTTTACCTTCTTATCACTTGTTTAAGTTCCAAGGAGAGAGACCTGGACATTTTGTTATAGAATGGGTGTTTTCAATGCAAAGGAAAAAAAAATCACAGTTTTGAGTTTTTACAATGTTTGCCCCTTTTCCCAGCAGGGACATGTTTTGAGTGCCAGGAGACAAAAAAGTGTGGCCTCAACAAGCAGAATTTTAAAAAGAACATCATTTTCATTATGTAGTCAATCTCAATTACAAACAAATGTTTTCTCTGTGGAGACTCTTCTCCTTTCAGGGCATTATGTGGGCCTCTTTTGTGGATTGAGAGAAAGGATCAGTGGTCAATAGGGAGCAGAGTGCTGTGTACAGTGGATTTTTGTATCCCTCCGTCTCCAACATAATGCGTTTTGTCAGGAGAACAGCCTGCCATCCTGAGCAGATTTGCTGAATTAAAGAGCACAGCGGGGATAGGAAACTTGTTGCTAGGTGACTGACCGCTGCTGCCTGGCTAGTCTGGGCCGAAGGTGACTCTGCTTTTCTTCCCCTACTTAATCTTGCCTTTTAATCTGCATCTATAATTAACTCTGTTAATGGCACACATCCATTTGTTTCTTTTTTACTGCACTTCAGGCAACCAATTTATCATTGTTTAGTCTTTACACTCAAACAACAAACTATTTTTTTCTCCATTAGCGTCATATGAGGTGAAACATTCTATGGTACAATGAAAGATGTAGACTCAGTAAATATTGCCTGTGATTACTCACTTCCTCTGAGGATTTTCAAAGATACTTTTTGCTAATCTGAATGGAAAAGACATCCTTGAGGAGACACTCCTGTTTTCCATTATCTATACAGCTGGCTTGTGCCTAATTATTGGTAATGTTCTTGGTGACTTTAAATTCCTCTCAGGGGTGACAACAAATCAATTAAAAAATCGCTTCACTTCTCAAAAGATTTACGTTAATTGTTTCACCTTAAACAAATGTGTTGCCTCCAACATCTTGCAGGATGGATTCTCTGTAGTCATTTTTAGCCACACAGCTTGGACTTGGATACAGGATGCTACCAAGCAAGGACTTGAGAGAATCAATTCTGGTGAGCTGGTGGCTACTCCACTGTCAATGGAGGTTTGGGATGAGGGTGAAGCTATAGGAGCTTCTTTCTAGCTATAGTAGAGTTCTTACCAGAATTTGTTCTGGCTGATGTCAAGAGGCTCAAAAGTGACCTTGTATCCAGAGGAAGAATTAAAATGGCTGTAAAGGACCTTCAGGTCTGTAGCATAATTTCAACACCATTCCTGTCATGATGGTCTCACACACCTATTTCTCTGACCCTTTGGAATACTCAGTGACCTAAGATGTACCCTAAGAACCCTTACTGATACAATAGGCTTTGACCTGAACTTCTATACCTATCTGGACAGTTTGCTATAGTAGTTAAACAATCTGACCTGGAGACAGACTTAGGAGCTCGGTTCAAATGCCAGGTCTACCATTTACATACTGTGTGTGACCTAAAGTAACTTACTTAACCTCTCTGTGCTTGGTTACTTTAACTTTAAAATAGTGATAACAACACTACCTTCTGATTAGAATTGCTATATGATTAAGTGAGTTAACCTATGTCAATTATTAGCTGTTATTTTACTGTAATGTGATGAAACAGTAATAGGACTGACTTTTTTCACGTCTTAATATGACAAAGCTGAATATCTATTGCAAATAAAAACGTTAAGACATGGAGATTAAATAATTTTAGTTGGTGTTTTCAGAGCAGTTTAATCACGTTATTAATTCTAAAGCTCCTCTAGTTTCACAAAATCTCCATCAGTGTGTAGAGAAAGGTTGCCATGCCAAGAAAAGCATAAATGTACATTTTTTCTTAACAATGTATATTTTGTGTATGCTATAAGGTTATACTATAGTTCAGGTTTTTAAAAGTGTTCAATCTGACCCATCTAAATTAAGGAAAGGCAGGTTATGCAGGCTTTTATGCCAGACATATTTGCAGAGCATTAGGCTGTAATTAGACTAACTGGGGCTAGTTGGCGGTTGTGATGGCTCTACTTTAGTGGAGCATAAAAGCACCTTGTGCATAGAGAATTAGGAAGCCAGAATAAGGACCATTAGGAGACATCATTTGCTACATTTTCATTTGATCAATTTATACTCTTTAATGTGATGGCCTGGTTTGCATCCTTTATGCAGGTGTTAATTCTTTGCCTTTGACTTTCTCTAATACATGTCTACAAAATGTTGCTGCCTGCAAATCTGTGTCTGTGATGATGGAGATGAGATCATCTTGTTGATGAATATGGGCCCAGATCAGTGCTCCCTACACCACCAAATATAACAAGACAGCTAGAAAACTTTATTTCCAATATTCTCAGTGTGAGCTAAAGTCCTACTTTCCTATGAGGAACATCTGAACCTACACATAACATTGAATGGAGCTCTTTTCTATATATTGTTTCCTTTTCTTTCCTTCTTAAAAAGATTTATTTATTGGCCCTCCCTGGTGGCGCAGCGGGTTGAAGCACAGCACTGAGAATCTGAAGCCACTTCCGTATGAGTTCGATTCCCACCTGCCGCCTGCCCCGGAGGAGACCACATGGCGAGCCAGACCTCTCCT